>NW_028301715.1:3939393-4242424 GCF_037042655.1 Diuraphis noxia | reverse complement strand
ATCGTAATGAGATATTAGATTGATTGTTCTTTGTGAGAGACATTGAGTTCTTACGCAATCATAATCAGTATATAAACAAAACAACGTTTTATATATAAATTATATATATATGCATAATGCATATAATATACTAAAAATAATTAACTTGAAAATAAATTTATTACAACAGTTATTTGTACAATTTTACAATTTGACAGTACTTCTTTTCTTCCACGGTCTATTATTAAAACATTTTTAGACAAATTTTATGATTAGGTATTATTAATATTTTTTTCTTATTTTTCAGATGATGAAGGTATGAAGCATTTTTTTTTTTTTTATTGATCTTCATAATTATTTTTTTTCATAGTTTTTTAACCCTTTCAGGCCTTGGTTTAAACATGGATGGTAACAATTTTTTTTTACTAAATATGTAGTAAATGGAGTATAAATATGTTAAATATAAATATAAATATAAAAAATGTTAAGTATTTTTTTAGTATTATCGTAATGACTAATGAGATATTATATTGTCCTCCGTGAGGGACATTGAGTTCATACGCAGTCATAATTAGTATACAAACAAATATTATATGCTATTATATAATGTTGTGTATTTAAATTTAAAAAAATTAATTATAAATTATAAATTAATATCTAATTACTGTAACAAGTAACAATAACATAATTCGTAATATAATTAATAACAAAATAATATGTTCTAAATTCGTATTTTGATAACATATAAAAATGATAATATTTTATCACATTATTACAGTAGTTTTAAGTGCATAAACATCTGAGCCCT
The DNA here is from genome assembly GCF_037042655.1 of Diuraphis noxia. Classification (NCBI taxonomy): domain Eukaryota; kingdom Metazoa; phylum Arthropoda; class Insecta; order Hemiptera; family Aphididae; genus Diuraphis; species Diuraphis noxia. The sequence continues at coordinate 4,241,637 of NW_028301715.1, read as the reverse complement.
AATTATGTCTATTGAAAATATCACATGAATAACAAAATATTACGTACTTAAAAATATATTTAACGCTATATGATTAGACTCATTTATTCGGCGTCTCTCCGGCCGTTTTTATAATCCATATATTCCCATATTATATTCTATAATATTCCCATATTATATTCTATAATATTCCCATATTATATTCTATAATATTCCACAATATTATAGATTTTTTTTCAACGGATGTCTTTGAAAATTACGAAACTTAAATTCTAATATTAATTTTAGATTCTGAACGAAGTGATGAATGTATTGATTTTACAATGATGTTTTTTTTTTTTTTGTGTCTGTGTACAGCATAACTAGTCGAAATAATGCTTCGATTTCAAACTTTGGGGGTGGTTTCCGATGTAAAAGTGAATATCCTTGGTGCATTATACAGGTCAATAGTTAACATTTTCCAACAAATTTCAAAAAATCGAAAAAAACAAAAAAAATATGACAGAAAAACGGGAATTTTTACGCAAAACCAGTTTTCGACCAAATCGATTTTTTTATATGGTTGTAATTCAAAAACTAATCACTGTAAATACTTTAAATTTTCACCAAATATTTATGTTAGTTTTATCTATATACAGTTTAATTTTCAAAAATTTTTGACTTTTTTTAAATTATTTATAGACCACTGAAATTTTCGATTTTTTTGAGAATTTTTTTTTGAAGTGTCAGTAAAAACATTTTGGACGACCAAAAAAACTTTAAAATTTAACACAAGGTTCCTTATGAGTTGTTCTTATTGTAGCTAAAAAAAATTAAAAATCGTTAGTCACAATTTTTTTTTATAAGCGTTTATATTTCAAATTTTTACGAAATCTGTCGAAAACGCGAAAATTTGCAAGTAATTTTGAAGTTGAATAATCATAAAATTTTTTGCGTCTATAACTAAGGATTGAAAATACAACACTAAGTTTTCCATAAGTTTTCCTTCAAATAGCTATAGATAAGACTCGAAGCTTCATTATAGAAAAATTTTAAGTGCGTTTGAATTTTAAATTTTTACGAAATAGCGTAATGATAGTGATTCATCCTGAAATGATTTTAAATATTTGTTATTATTCAAAAAGTATAAGTCGTAGATACTTGAAAATTTTATCAGTTATTTAGATTAGCATTTTCTTTACATGATTTAATTTTCAAAATATTTAGACTTTTTTTGAGATATTTATAGACGACTGAAATTTTTAATTTGTCTGAAAGTTTTTTTTTGAAGTGTCGATAAAAATGTTTTGGCCCTATCAAAATACTTGGAAATTTAATAAAAAGTTCCTCATAAGTTATTCTTATAGTAATTAAAAAAGTATAAAAATACATTGGCACGATTTTTTTTTATTAGCATTTGAAGTTCAAATATTGACTTAATACATAAAAATTATGGCAATTTTCTTTTTAGATCTAAGATTTTGAAATTTTAATACAAGGCTCCTATCATATTTTTACTATAGCAGTTGAAAAATAAAAGAAATATATATGCATAATTTTATTTTAAAAGTATTCAAAGTTTGAATTTTGACAAAATACGTAAAAATCACGAAAATTCGTAAATTATTTTAAACTAGAAATTCATAAAGTATTTTCCTTTTATATCTAAGATTTGAAAATTTAATACAAGGCTTCTCACATATTTTTACAATAGCAGTTGAAAAATAAAAGAAATATATAGTCACAAATTTTTTTTATAAGCATTTACAGTTCAAATTTTGACTAAATACATAATAATTACGGCAATGTTCAAATTATCTTAGATAGAAATTCATAAAAGTTTTCCTTTTTAATTCTAAGATTTGAAAATTTAATACAAGGCGCCTAACATATTTTTACAATAGCAGTTGCAAAATAAAAGGAATACATAGCCACAATTTTTTTTTACATGCATTCAAATTTTAATTTTGACAACATACGTAAAAATCACGAAAATTCGTAAATTATTTTAAGCTAGAACTTCATAAAAATTTTTTTTTTTTATCTAAGATTTGAAAATTTAATACAAGGCTCCTATCATATTTGTACAATAGCAGTTGAAAAATAAAAGAAATATATATGAATAATTTTTTTTTAAAAGCATTCATAGTTTGAATTTTGACTAAATACATAAAAATTACGGCATTGTTCAAATTATCTTGGATAAAAATTCATAAAAGTTTTTCTTTTTAATTCTAAGATTTGAGAATTTAATACAAGGCACATAATATATTTTTACAATAGCAGTTAAAAAATAAAAGAAATACATGGCCACATTTTTTATTTACATGCATTCAAATTTTAATTTTGACAACCTACGTAAAAATCACGAAAATTCGTAAATTATTTTATCCTAGAAATTCATGAAAAATTTCCTTTTATATCTAAGATTTGAAAATTTAATACAAGGTTTCCTAAAATATTTTTACATTAGTAGTTAAAAAATAAAAGAAATGCATAGTCACATTTTTTTTTTACAAGCATTTAAATTTTAATTTTGACAACACGTAAAAATCACGAAAATTCGCAAATTATTTTAAGCTAGAAATTTATACAAAATTTTCTTTTTAAATCTAAGATTTTATATATCCTAGACAGATAAACCGTCTCCGTTCAGAATCGTTTTTCGTATACAATGATACCTATCATTGCATGCAAATTTAACATAGCCTAGTCAGAGGTCCACCCCACCACCAATTATGTACAGCAGAGCGATACCCACTTACCCGCTTTTTCTATTTTTTTTTTCTATCCAACGTTTTTTGCGCCAGGTGTTTTATACATTTTTGTTTATTAACGAGGTCAAATTTCACAAACCATTTTTCGTCGGATTCATTGTCACTTCTTGTTTCAGAACTCTTTTCCTTTTTGTGTTATCGTCGCGACGCTGCCAGAACTATTTGCGCACTGCGTCTCCACCAATCCACCATAGTTTTAAAAAGATTATAATCCTGTTTTTAGAACCATTCTTCTTAAGAAGACGTTATACCACATGTGTTTTCTCCGTCTTACAAGTGCTTTTTATCGATAATTTTACGCTCAGAAAATAACTTTTAGCTCCGTAGCTCCGTTAGTTTAAAAATAGAGTAAATTGCCCTCTTATAAAATTTAAAGGTAAGATTATTATTTAGACTAATTCATGGTCTCTTTACTATAATTTTGAAGCGAGTTATAATATATTTTTAAATTTTAAATTATTAGTACATCTTAAAATACTTATAACCTGTTCAAAATCAATATAAAGTAAAAAAAAAAATCTATGAGGTAGTCTAAATATTACTCTTACTTTTAAATTCTACAAGAGGTCAATTCACTATAATTTCAAATCTAACAGAGCTACACATGTTCTGCTGAGCGTAAAATGCATGCACTTGTAAGACGTAGAGTGCCTTGATAGAGAGAGTGTGGCCATACGGAGCGATAACAAACGATAAGAGATTAGGCCGCCATTAGTTGGCTAAACAAATATTTCGGTGTATATCAGTTATTAATATTATAAGATTTTACGTATTATTTTGTAGTTTTCAATGAAAACTTTTCATTCAAATTGTTCTCAATTTCTCATTTCTTCTCAGACTCAAATATTAATTTAAGATTTATAATATAATCTTAATTAATAACATGTTATAGGACACGTACCTACTTTTTATTATACCTATTCTAAAAGTATAGAATATTTATTTTAAATAAAACAGTTAAAAATTACCAAGTAATATAATATCTAAAAAATATTCTCTGTTAAATTATATTTTAAAAATAATAACTATTTATACTGGTAAATGGTAAATATGGTTTAAATAGCTAATCTATTTCACTCAAAATATGTGTAGGATTAGTTATTTATTTACTAAAAATTAAAAACTATAATTGGAGATTCTTTCAAGGCACTGTAATAACATTATTCAGTAATTGGACATCTGAAAATTAAAATAATACTTTATACCCAAACCAATGTATATAAATTATATTATCAAATTATACATACCTAATATTTCTAGCTTGAAAGCACTATTAATTAGTTGCATTAAATTCTTTCAAAAAGCAAAACAAAACAACATGTCTAATAGGAATATAATAGTATAATAGCCAATCGCAAATCAGAATAAAAAACAGTGCAATAAGTATAAGTATAATTTTTAATCACAAAAGCATAAACCTTAAGATAAAATCTATAAACTTAGATGTATTAAAAAAAAAATACTTCTAAATAAAATAATATCTATTTGAAATTCAATTTAAAAATAATAATTTTTTATGTATGGAAAGCAATAGATTTGCTACCATATTTATTAAGAAGCTTAAGTTTTTTTTCCCGGCTATTTTTAAGCGAAAAAGAACAAATCTAGATATAATAGTATTCTTTAAGTTATGACAATCTGGAATGTGTTGAATTTCAATTTTTTTCATTTGTTCAATGAAAAATGTTTTGATGTTACAATTTTGGTTTTTCACAGTATGATAATATTTTCTGAAAATATTTTCCATGGCCAAAAAATAATTAAATGTAATTTCGTTACAAAAAAACAAGCATCCTTTTTTATAGCGTTTAAGTTTAGATAACTTTGCAAAAGCAGCATTAATGCTATTTTTGGAGCCCACTGAACTCAAGCAAGCAGCACAAATTTTTATTTTTTTTTTAATGCTAAATATTAAATAGCCGCATACATTGTAAAGAGAGTTTAACTCACCATTGCAAAGTTTGATATCAGGTTCATTTGTTTCTGATGGCAGCTGAATGTTTTGTAATTGATTTTCAATTGGTTTAGTGTCTAAAGTGTCCAAAAATCCTGATAAATATGTTCTGTCATCTTCCTCATAACTCCCTGTTGATACTTCCTTTAAATATTGAGATACAGATAACAATTTCAAATTATTTTTCACTTGCAATGCATTAGGAACTATATTCTTTGATCTTAGAACACTAAATAGATTTTCAAGGCAATCCTGAGTAAATCTTGAAGTCAAGAGAAATTTAAATCCTTTATCAATCAAGTAAATTTTTTGAATATCTAAAATTGATTTTGTTGCTAGTATGGAACCAGTTTGAGACGGTTTCCACATTCTTTTATGTCCTACTTCTAAATCTGTCATAATATTTATAAAACTATTTAAAAATTGAATGGTTTCTTCATAAATGTCTGGTTTCAATTTACTTAAAGCTAAAACTGGATGTCTCGACGTCATCAAAGAAAACCATCTATCTACTAAGTTAATAAACCAGGCAGTTGTAAGATATTCTGGCTTATTTAATTCTTCAGACAAGAATCTTAAGGCAGTATATACGTCATGATTTATTACATTTGTCGATTTTCCAACCTTCATTTTTTGAAAATGGTTTGGCATCAAATCTTGTTCAGACAGTTTAGGAACTAATAAGAAATCTAATTTTTCTTGATACTTAATAACATCTTCAATATGATTTGAAGAAATTTTATTTGTAGGAAGATTGTAAAGTTGCTGTATTTTATTGCTAATAAATATTTCTTTATTAATTATTAACATATTCTTAATATTCTTAAAAAGATGAGGAACATCTGGAATAACAAACAATTTCCTATTGTCATCAAGGGGATGAGGTAGAAAGTTTGACAATTTACAGAGACGCCCAGCAGTTATATTCCATTTCCTCCACAACTTTGGTTACTAGGCCCCATATCCGATATAAGAGCAACAACATTCAATCCTATAGACTCTGTTTCGGAAATTATATCAACTACAATATCATGATAAACATTGCCATTAACAGACTTTCCGGTAAAAAAATATGCTACTGTTTGCTTCCATCTTGTACTTATACCACCAAGCATAAAAACCAAAACACTCGTGGCTGTTCCTTCATGATGTGGTAAAGTTACTTGTCCTATGTTTTTATTTGAAGACACATCAAATAAATTTGATGGTGTTATAGCCATTTCATCCATTATTAAGACACACTCTTTTTCATGATCATTTTTAAATGTTTGAATTTTTATTTTCAAAAATTTAAAAACTTCATGTAAAATTCCTGGTTCAAACTTTATATTTTGAATTCTTCTTCGCAATGTTCTTAAAGATGGCAATGGATTTTTTTGTTTAATTAATTCTTTATAGCCATTGTTATCACAGCTAAATTTAAGTTTTAATGCCTTTGTAATTGTGCAGTTTGACCATTTCATAAATTTTGTTGATTTCCTATTCAACGCTTTAATTTGATCACTATTGAAGACAGAATTTAGGATTACAGTGTTATTTTCATACATTTCTAATTTTTTAGTCACATATTGAAGGCGATTTTTAAATATATTCATCTTTGCAACAGAATTTTTATACTGTCGTTCATAATTAACCATTTTCTTTAACATACTTTCATAACTAATTTTACTTTGGGTTACCTGGTCTTCCTCAATTATAGTTATGTTATCTGATGTATACTGATTTTGTATATTTTCTAATGCATTTTCTTTGGGGATATTTTTCTTCGAGGGAGATTTTATTTTCCTTACTGTAGGGGGTTTTCTTTTTGGTAATTCTTTGGTAAAAGAAAACTGAGTAGGCACTGCGTCACATTTTAGCCGTTTGCTACCATCTTCTCTTGTTTTTTCCCACATTTGATCTTCAAAGTGAACCTTAAAATCATTAATGAATATGTAGTTTTATTTTTAAAAATTAACTTAATTATATGTATTACTTATGAGATAGGTAACTGCAAAATAAAATATCAATAAATATTAAGTTAAACAGACAATCAATATTTTTTACAGCCTACTTAATATGTAAACTACCTATTTTTTTTCTGTAACTAAATTTTTTGTAAGTTTAGTAGGTATTTATTTTATTTATTTATTTTGGTTAAAATAAATATATTTGGAAACATGGCAAGTTAAATGATTAAATGAAATATAAAATAATTGCTAAAATTTAGTAGGTACCTGGTACCTACTTGCTATGCACAAAATATATTCTGGTAAATACACATTGAATAATAAATACATAGGTATACCTACCTATATTAAACTTTTTAAAATTAACTATAATTAGTTATTTAAATATACCTAGGTAGTCTACTTACTTCACACAAGCATGAGTAATTTGTTGGTACCCAATTATCCCTCTTCATTTTTACCAGCCACATTTTCTTTCTGGCAGCATCTTTAGGAAAATGTTTCATTAGAAATCCTTTTTTATTTGAATTTGTGCATCCAACAGCTGCACACCCAGGCATTTTTCGAATTGTAATTAAACTATAGTGCATATTATAAAGTGTATATTATTTTATTTAATACACTAAATAATTTTATTATATATATTATTATTTTATTTTATAAATACCTACATATTACACGGTATCAGATAGGTTGATTGCCTGTAGTTGATAATTTATGGTTAACATACAGGTATACTGAAAATTATACTTACAAAAATTAAAGCAAACTTCGAAAATTATTATACTCAAACGATTTAACAAATAATAACAATTAAATACATATAGTAAATTGTTTTTAATTTAAAAAACTTATGATTGTGTATGTAAAAGCATCTTATCAAAAATAAAAGTAGCCAACTAATGGCGGTAAAATATTTCGTCCAATCATAGCAATACTCCGTATGGCCACACTCTCTCTATCAAGGCACTCTAATCATACCCATGTCCAAGACCGGCGGTAATCAATTTTGGACAAAAGGATCGAACACTAATATTGTAAGAACTTGGCCAGCACACTACTGTGAGCTCAGGTTATTTTTGTTTCTCCTAGAGTAAAACTCTGTAAACCAAACTATTTGTTTTCAAATCTATAATGTATTGCATTTGTAGATATCATTATAGGTAACTTAATAATCTACCAAACTGATAGACTTACCACCGTAAAATACATAATTTAAATTGCAATTATAAATTAGTATTATACTCACTTAAAGTAAAAACAATGACATACACTTTAGTCAAATGCAATGTATCTTCCATAGGTATATACTTAACTCAAACGCATAATTAATTATGGGCTTCGTAATTCATCTACCAATCTATTATGAGCGATAGAAAAAATATAATATCATGCACTAGGAATTTTAACTATATTTTTTTAATTGCTATAATAACCTATTGATAATCTTATATTAAATGTTCTGACATCTTAAAAATGTTAAATCTCGCTAACGATTGACTCCCATCGATAGATCGTTATAAATTTGCACGTAATTAAATGTTTGTAGAATAAGGGCATTAGTATATTTTTTACATGCAAGTACTGTGAAATGTGAATTATTGTAAGTATAATATAATTTACCTACTAAATATTATTATGTTTGTTATAATTTATTTCTAGATAAAATGTGTACGTAAAATTTTTATTTATTTTTTTATTAATGTGATTAATTTTGAAAATTAAATTTATGGGATTCGCGTCTCATAGCTTTTGTAATGACCACCTTTCTTAAATTTTTAATTTTTCGTCAAGTATCGTTACATGTATGAATCCGTTATTTTATTATATATTTCTTTTTATATAATATGGTTACTCTGTGTTCATAAACTTTAAAAATAAACAAACATTTTCAAATTTAGTATTGATCAACATTTCAATCAATTTCAAATTATTATAATTAACTTAATATTTTAAAAGCGTTTATTTCTATCATTCTGTATTTAAGATTACATTGTACGTCCATGGTAGTTGCATTAATAATATCCCATAAATAACGAATTATTATTGTTTTTCTGTTTTTTTAGCTATTTTATTAAAAGGTTTGTACTTATCGATACTACATTAGGTTTTAATTTTGTGTAAATGTATTTATAACGATTTTTCTGAATTTACCACCACAAAAAATTATTAAAACAAGTTATTAAAATTCTATAGAGAATGATTCATTTAAATATTTTAAATTTATTGAAAACCAATAAACACTTTAAAATTATATGAAATCTAAAAGTTAAAATAGACATTCGTGTAAAGAAAACATCGTACAAACAATAAAGTTATATTATAAAATTTTGAATTATAAAAAAAAAAAGATAAACAAATGGGTAACGCTCTGCTGTACAATAGTTATATTTGAATTCAATGATTAATGCTCGTAAATAATTTAAATAAATAAATATGGTTAAAAGTATTGGAATATTTATATTTTATATATTATGTTACGGGTGAAGTACAAAAACGCTTAGTGTACATATTACGCGGGTAATGTGAACCTCATCCATACGTACAGTGTAATGTATACATTATCCACCTTAAATATGTAGTATCCAATCAATTTATACATTATCCGGTGTGCTGTGGATAATGAATTCGTATAACTATAATCGTAAACTTATAACTTCGGTACAACATGACCAACGCATCAAACACTTAAAATGGTAAGATTATACAAAGTCTTTCTAGTACCAAAAACCAAATTATACTAATTCAAAAAAAAATTATTTATTATTATTAGGTACTATTAAACTATAAATTATATATTTGAACAATTCTACTATTTACTTAATTAAAATTTAAAAGCGAAATACAATTATTTATAAGAACAATTTGAGTTTGGATGACATTTAGAATTACAAAGTATTCCAAAATATTACAGAATATTTTTATACTTTTTTTTAACTTCAGCATTCATGCGGTGTTTTCCACCATGCCCAATACTCAAATGTACATCGTGTAGCACATCATAGATATTTTCATTAGTAATATAGTACAAAATGTTTGTATTACCTTCCAACAACGGCAATATTAATTTATCTTCTTCTCCAATAGTAATGAGGTCGTATCTTTTCAATATTCGATATGGAATATATCATTTTATATTTACACCTTTTATACTATTTATACCTTTTATTCCACTTGATCTCACATTTTTAATTTCCGAAACTATTTCGTTATACTTAACTGCCGATAAATAAACTGAATTATTATTTTTTTCATTAACTATTTTATAAAAACACTCTTAAAATTTTTCGCGTGAAGTCATTTTAAAAACCTATTATATGTACGACGCGTGTATTAAGACGAACTAGCACCGTACTAAATATTATTGCGTGTGTTTCTTCATAAACATTTATCCACAATCGTTATTTTATCGTATACATTTTATCAAAGTACTTTACCCACTTAGTCGTAGATAATGTGTAAAATACCCGAGTAAAGTACGAAATAAACGTTTTATAAATAGTATTTTTACTTTATCCAATAGGTAGAGGTAGTGTACACATTACCCGGATAATGTGAACACTAACCATATTTTGTACTTTACCCGTAACATATACATAATACGCTATTTATTTACTTACGTATTTATAAATGCTAATAATAATAAAATAATGACATCAACAATAATATGGTATCATAATAAATCGGTTGTTTGGAATAAAGAATATATTTTTATTTCTTTTTTTATGTGGTATGAATTTACAACACACATTTAAAAACAATTAAGTTCAAATTTGGCTTTCATTCAATTATTCATTATTTTCACAAATAAACATTCCATTTTCACCAATCTATTAGATATAATATAATATTTATTCTTTCCAAGACATAAAACCAATAAAATGTCATATGAAAATCGATTTCTACATATGGATTGTATTCGAACATTTGTATAATGATAAATAATTTTTATCGGGAACCAATATTCCGTAATACCCGAACTACTCGTACCAGTAACATAATTATGATAAGTTTTGAAGATTTCGAATAAATATGGTGATTCAATAAAAATGTTTCATCTGATGAATAAAAAGCTGAATCCCTTATAAAAACGTAAAGAGTTACCGACGTATATGATGTAAAATGTATAGATTTTAAGATCTACCAAAAACAATTATAATTTGTCACAAGTTTATTTTTACAGGTCTTGCAATCAGATATATGAATTATATTAAAGGTATGTATAATTTGTGTGTATTAAAAATTAAAATTAATTTTAAAATATACTACCTATATTAAAGTAATAATGTAGTGTCTAAATTTTCAATATCAAACATATAATAACTGTTCATAAAATATGAATATATTGTTAGAATTTTTTATATTTATATTAAATACAAAAATATTTTAACAGTCCCGTGGCACACTCCGATAGTGACAGTCATGTATAATAATAAATAAAGTTTAGTGCGTTATCTACAGGGTGATTCTTTTATCAAACAACACTCATTATTTAAAAAAGTATTGACTTTTTTCAAATTTTTTTTTCAAAATTGTAGATTTATACTGTTCTTGAATTGTTTATTTTTTTATATTTTTCACCCTTATATTTATTAGATAAGCCACTATCAACTTTTGATTTTCAAATGTTAACCTATACTTAACGTAAAATTTCATAAATTAATAAAGCTATTTTTTTATTTATTATTACGTTAAAATTTCGAATTTAGCTCTAGTAGTTTATGAGTTATAGGTATTTAAAGTTTAGTCTGGCAGAGTGGAGTGATACGGGGTTACTCCGCAAAATGTTTGTCCACTACTCCGCTTGTCTAAATTTTAAATACTTATAACTCATAAACTACTCGTCCTAAATTCGATTTTTATGTATCAAAATTTTTAGAAAAATATTCTGCTTTGGAATATGAAATTAAAAAACAATGTTGCCATTCAAAAAAGTAAAAAACTTAAAAAATGATAAGGATAAAAAATATTTAAAAATATAATTTTTTAATAAAAGCGTTGGTTTTTTAACAACTTGAAACTATGTAAAAAAATATTTTGAAAAAGTCAATACTTTTTTAAATAATGAGTGTTGTTTGATAAAAGAATCACTCCTTTATATCACAACGGTTTATCCGATTTTTCCACAAATAAAACCAACATGTACGGGTCAAGGTAAGGAATTAATATAACGTAATTATATCTTCACACCTTCGCAAAAAATGAGTTTTACTCATCGTACGCCCCTTCCTATCCAAGGAACCTCTGCTTCACCAAAGCACACTTCCCCACCTACTAGAACAACTTCTAACAAACTACAGGTTACTATCTCAAAAATTCCACACTCAAATGGCAATCCGTCTCAAAATTCAAAAGCTACAACCAATACAATAAAAAATAATACGATATCATCTAGCCAACAGAAACAACAGCTCCAACCATCTCCTACCACTACCAGCTTTAATCCAACAATAACATTCACCGAAACATTAGGCAACAGCTCATATTCAAAAAAGAACAAGCCATTGTATTCGAAGCAATAGATGAAGTTTCTCAAATAGAATACTGATTGCGCCCCACTACGGGCGGACGACCAAAAGCAAAAAAACACGACGGATAGCTCGGAAACTCGGTAAGCCCGAAAGCACGGTGATATATTTTTTTACGGTACACCGGCTGATGGCCCTACTAATAACGTCGATAGGTCACCTGTAGCGTCCCAGCATACTGGAGCACGAACGACTTGTGTTGAGGTAGATGGGTTGAGCGAAATAAGTATAACAACTTGATTTGTGATTATTGATTATATATTTATTTGATTGCGATGTGAATAGAACACTATTATTTGAACAAGAAGAATTTTATTGAAAAATATTGATACCACATGATTAAATTTGGACTGGTGTCTGATGTGAAGGTGCTTGCACTGACTCTGGTGCTCACGTCTGATTTTGGTCTATGCGGGGCTCTCCTATATAGTCCTACTTTCTGCGTTTCCTCTACTATCGATAACATAAGTATGTGTCTATGGTCGAATCGTGCAAATGCGTACGTGCGTATCACTAGGATACCGTAGCATCCCACGCTCATATGGCTGTTCGGTTCACATCCTGTTATTCGCTAATCTCCATAAACCGATGCCCTTATTAGGTTATCTAAATAACGATCTCCGTGTGGTCCTGTCATTACTACAATGTCGTACTATAAGTACTCTTTGAGTACTCTTAGTTTGGCAATCCTATTCCCAAGGTACACCTATAAGTAAGTACATCTATGTTGACATGCATACTTAGTGGTTAAACGGGACGTCAGTACATAGCACCTCCCTCCTAAAAAAAGGTTTCTGTCCTCAAGACAGAAATCTTTAATTAGTATTACAACAGTTACTTTAAATTTTTAAATTTACAAGTTTTAACTAGTGTACAATTTCAAACGCCATATGTTTTACAATTTCATAGTTTCTTAGTGTTACATACAATGATTATTAATGGTTTACATTTTATGATATAATGTTTATATATATATATATATGCTTATCGCATTTACAATGATTATATTACAATAACATTAATGTTTTATATAATATAATATATTTTTATTAGTAGTTACAGTAGTAACTAGTAATACATTTTCGTCTCTTGTGTTTATTTATATAATAATAATGATTTTGTTAATAATACATATATATATATATATATATATATATATGTATTTGTGGATTACATTAATTATTTATTTATATGATTTATATAATTTTCCCATAACCATAGTTTACATTATTTTTTTTTTCCATTTTTTTTTCTTTTATAACAATATTAATATACTCGTAGTTCCTCTAATTATGTTGTCCCTATAATATAATTCTCTTAACCATACAATTTATACGTTTCAAGTGTATATATATATTCCAATTTTATACCATCCGGTATTCTGCCGTTGTTCTTTGTCAATCCAAACATATGGACATTGTTTGAACTTGAGCCGCGCTCGTGGCCAACAGTGTGACCGTTTGGACACTTGTCGTGTCACCCCGTTGGCTGTCCGATGTCGAAGTGCGCTTGCGCGGAGCTTTTGGCGACCGGCATCGCTGACCACCGGTTCTCCAGCGGCTCGCTCTCTTTATTCACCACCGTCGTCCGGTACAGTTGCCGTGACCCGGTGTCGTGCGCCTTTTTTTTGGTACCACGTTGTCGTCGTGTGTCGACTGACAATTCTATGTTTCACTGTGTGCGTTTTGTCGATCGCAGCGTGTGCCGTATGTCGATGGCCTCATAATTCGTATTATATTACCTATTGGCTATTATAGTTGCATCGATCGGCGGTTTGTATTGTTTATTATTTTGTATGCGGGTTTGATTCCCCAACATCATCCGTCGCACGTAACTACATGTGCTCGCATTTTCGTGTGCATATATACTCCTACTAAGCCGCGAAGTGCTCGTGTGACTGGTGTATGACTGTATGAGACATGTAACTCAAGAGGTCAACGGACTCACCATCGCCGAGCTGTTTACAATATAATTTGGCAACTTCGCGGGATCGCGCAGACCATTCGTATTAACGACATCTATCATCGTCGTGGGATTCCGCGTTCAGTTGTGACCAGCGGTATCGTTGATATTACCTATTATTGTTTATTTTTGTATTTGTATTAATTTGCATATTGCGCACTTATTGTGCCCTTTATAGTTTATGCTATCTCATTTTTTTTTTTTTTTTTTTTTTATTGATCAAAAGGACATCGGCGACAACGGCCATTAGTCTTAAACTTTACATTATTGATTACATTTTTTTGGTATTTTAAATATAATAATTTTAAATTAAGTCGTACAATTCATATTTTCTTAAAAAAGACAAAATTTTGAATGTGGAGTCTGCATTTGGACCGAGGGCTGCATCTAAGGTGGTTGGGATGTTCAGCTGATCGAGTGCCTCTGTGTATTGTCGGCATTCTGTGAGGATATGATGAACTGTTAGTTCGGTGCCACATGTTGTGCAGTTAGGTTTTTCGTCTTTTGTCATGAGGTAGCCGTGGGTTAGCCGAGTATGCCCGATACGAAGTCTGTTAATGATAACTCTTTCTCTTCGTTTTGTGAGGAGATTGGGCCAACTGAATATGGTGTTTTTGATTTTTCTCAATTTAGTGGCTTGTCCGAACCAGTGTGCTTGCCATTTTATTTTAGTTAGTTCTTTAATTTGGTTTTTAGTGTCATCGAATGTAGTAATATTTAATAAGGGTATATCACTGTGCTCTGCTGCTTTCTTGGCTTCTTGATCTGCCTTTTCAATTTTTCATTGCCCTCTATGTTGCTGTGCCCCGGGATCCATACTAGTGAAATTTTGATTCCTGTCTGATATGCTAGTCTAGTTTTTTGAAGTATAAGTTTTGCTATATCTGTAGCGTTGTAGGGGTTTTTGAGGCTCATGAGTGTGGAAAGTGAGTCGGACAGGATTAAATTGCTTTTGTGGGGGTTTCCATGATCGTGATTAAGTAATATGTGGTCTACTGTTTTGAGTATTGCTATGGCTTCTGCCGTGTATATAGAACAGCTTTCGGGGAGTTTGAATCTGATGGAGAGGTCATGGTTAGTAATTGCGATTCCCACGCCCTTTCTAGATTTAGAAGCGTCAGTGTAATAATAATTTGCATTTTTATGATCTTGGAGAATTTCGTTTAAGTGATTTTTGTAAATCGTAGAGGAAGTGAGCTCTTTTTTGAATTTAGTTAAATCCAGGTTTATATCAATATTGAAGGCCCATGGGGGGAATCTGAGGGGTTGAACTTTCGTTATCGCGTTGAATTCTATACCATGGACTTTAGCGTAATCGGTAATTTCTGAAATGCATTTGTTTGCTGGATTGCCAGAGTTTCTTGTGATGCTGGCAGCGTAGAGTAGTGATTTTTCTAAGTGTCTAAGCTCAGTAGGGGGTTCAAGTGCTAGGTTACGAATGCTTTCTATGGGACTAGATCGGAAAGCTCCAATGGCGAATCTTAAGCTGGAGTTTATAGTAGAGTCTATTATTCTTTTGTGGTGAGATTTGGCTGATTGATAGATTGTTGCACCGTAATCCATTTTTGCTCTGATGAGCTGTCTGTGAATTTTTATGAGTGTTTCTTCGTCTCCTCCCCATGTGGTGTGGCTTATCATTTTCATGATGTTGAGATTTCTTGACAATGATATCTTGAGTTGTTTAAGGTGTTGTAACCAGTTGATTTTTTTGTCGAAATAAACTCCGAGTATTTTAATTGTGTTTACGTTTGGGATGAGGATGTCATTTAACTGGACGTTGATGTGCTTTTGGCCTCTTTTGTTGGAGAATATAATGCATTGCGATTTAAGGCTGGAGATTTTGAAACCAGTGAGTGTTGACCATTTTGCGATGTTGTTTGTTGTATCTTGTAGGAAGTGTTGTACTGTTTTTAGATTAGAGCTTTTGCACCAGAAATTGAAGTCGTCGGCGAAAAGGTTGGCCTTTACAGGAAATGTTATGGTGTTAGTTATGTCGTTTATTGCTAAAAGAAAAAGGGTGACCGATAATGACGAACCTTGAGGAATTCCATTTTGCTGGGAGTAATTTTTTGATTGGGCATTTGAAAGAGAGATTGAGAATTGTCTTGAGTTAAGGTAGCATTTTATGTAGTTAAACATGTTGCCGTTTGTTAGTATTTTTGAGAGTATTTGTAGTACTCTATGTCTCCATACCGAGTCATAGGCTTTGGCGATGTCAATGCTTATCAAACCGAGGTACTAATTTGAGTTGAGTGCGTCGTGTACTTCTGACTTGATGATCGTAAGGCTGTCGATAGTGGATCTGTGTTTGCGGAAGCCACTTTGCAGGTCAGATAGAATTTTTGCTTTTTCCAGGAACCAAATCAGTCGAGTGTTGACTATGTTTTCTAATATTTTAGCCATCGTGTTAAGGAGGGATATAGGCCTGTAACCTTCAGGTGAAGTTTGTCTTTTCCTGGTTTTAAGATGGGAATTATATTGGCCATTTTCCATTTAACGGAGATCTGCCCTTTTTTCCATATGTGATTGTAAATGTTGAGTAGGTGTTGCTTTGACGAAGAGCCCATGTTATGTAAGAAGCTATAAGGGATTGTGTCTGGGCCCGGACTTTTACTGTTGCATAAACTCAGAGTATGTTCTAACTCATCCATTGTGATTTTTAGATTTAGGTTTATCTGGTCTGGGTTGTTTGGTTCGACGGATGACATGATTTGTGAGAACTCATTAGGGATCTTAATTTCGTTTATAAATTTTTCTTCGTATAGTTTGTCGCTAAAGTTTTCATGAAAGAAGGTTCCTATTGTATCTGCTACTACTGTTTGGTCAGTTATGGTTCGCTGATTGACTTTGATAACTATGTCGTTGTGACGTGATAAGCCTTTTAATGATTTTATTTTTCCCCATACTTGTGATGGGCTCGTTTTTCCATTTATGGTAGATGTGTATATGTTCCATGATTCTTTTTTACTGTTTTTTATGAGGAATTTGCTTTTGGCTCTGAGTCTTTTGAGATCGATAAGATTTTCGGGGGTTTTATTTTTTTTTGAAATTTGATAGTGCTTTATTTTTATTAGATATTGCTTCTTTTATTTTTTCATTCCACCAGGGTACTCTGGGTTTGTTTGTTTGATTAGTTGTGCCTATTGTTATGTTTGCACTGTCAGTTATGAGGTTTGTGAAGGTTAGGGTTGTCTCTTCTATATCAGTGATGTTGTGGTCAACAATCTTAATGGTTTCTTCTTCTAGTAGGTCGGCATATAGGTTCCAATTTGGGTTTTTTAAATTCCACCTATGTTTATTTGAATGATTAATATTTACTTGCCTATGTGATATTTTAATTTTGATTGGAATGTGGTCGCTGCTATATATTTCTGGTAAAACTTCCCATTCCAGTCTCTGTGCGATTGTAGCTTAGAGAAAGATCTATACAAGAAAAGTTGCCATTTCCAAAATTAATGTGAGTGGGAGTTGAGTCATTTAAAAGTACTAGGTCTTCGTTTTGTATGAGTTTTTCTACAATTTTTCCTCTAGAGTTGGTGGAGTTTGAGCCCCAAATTATATTATGTGAGTTAAAGTCACCTACTAGTATGAAGGGCTTAGGGAGTTGGCGTATAATGTTTTCTAGATCCGGTAGAGAGAAATCCGTTTGATTTTGCAGGTAAATGTTGCATATAGAGAATTTTTCGTTAAGTTCTATGGATACAGCTATTGTTTCGAAATTACTATTTATTTTTATTTTTTTGGTTGGGATGTTTGATTTTGTATATATTGTGGCTCCTCCGCTGGCTCTGTCCGATAATATTCTATTTTTACTGAATCCTTCATAATTTTTGAGGTGAGCTGTGAAGTTGTCTTTGAAATTTGTTTCTTGTAGGCATATAATTTGGGGGTCGTGGTTTTGGATGATGAGTTTGAGCTCTTCTTGTTTCTTGAAGAAGCCATTAAGGTTCCATTGAATTATTTTAGTCATTATCAGAAGTATTATTTTTTTTTTTGATATTGGGTCTTTTGGATTGTTTTTTTGCTAGCTTTTTGTGATGGTTGTGTGTTGTGTGAATGAATAAGAAAGTATCAGTAAGTTTCGGAATCAGCTTCAGAAGCTTCCATGGAGGCTTCATTATCCATTGATTTAAAGAGCTTGTTTGTTATCCGGGTTATATGGTTTTTAGCTTTAACAGTTAAAAGTGAAGGTTTGATTTTTTCAAGTAATTCCAATATGTGGTTGCCTGTTGTTTCGTATTCGTAGATTGTGTCCAGAGGGTGATCAAGAGTGTATATCATTTTGTTGGTATTATTATTATCATTATTATTATTATTATTACAATCGTCCGAAAGAGACGTCTTCGGCGTTGTTCCGTATTACATGTTTTGTGTTTACGAATCGATTGATCATTATATACTCTTTATACCACATTTCTTTTAATATTGTCATTTATCCCCACACTCCGCGAGTCGTTCAGCAAACTGCTCAAGCAAGTGCTGGCGGCGTAAACAGACATAGTCGTAAACGGTCTATCCATAGTTTACAATGTCTAACGAATATTTCGTTAAAACATCTTGAAAAGTAAGTATTTACTTGAAACCTGAGTCAGTTTCTATTAATGGTCCTACAATGTCCATGAATAATTTTTCGAACGGTTTAGAACTCGTGGTAGTGATCACCATAGGACTTCTATGATGTTTGTTCGTAGTCTTATTCGCTTGACATGACGCACAACATTTTATGTAGTCCATTACTTCCTACTTTAAATTTTGCCAGTTAAATTGCCGTTTATTTTTTTTATATGTTCTATGTATCCCTGCGTGACCTCCTAGTAAGAAATCATGAAATTGTTTAAAGATAACTAATTTTTCCTCCTTATTGTATTCTAATTTATTAAAAATTATTATCTCGATGTTTGTGTTACGAAACAATTATCGTTCATGGATCGAACTTTTGCCCAATCCAAACCGTCTTTCCGCCCTACCTGGTTCATAGCTAACTTATTTGGTGAATGTTCATCGCAGAAATATTTTAAATTCAATAATGCAAGATGCATATTTTCATACGTCGCTAATTGCTTTTGTTTACTTTTCGTTATCAAAAATATTATATACCCATAATCGGTCTTAAACTTTATAACGCTCCCGATATCCTTATTCGATTTTAGCGTTTTATCCATTCCGAATCTTTGTTTTAGTTCATAATTTATTCCTGACCTAAAATTATAATATTTTTCTATTTCCGATACTATTATGGTATTCATTTGGTGACTCTATTAGTTCATCGTGTACCAGGTACCTCTTTCACTTTTTATTAGTTATTATCATAGTTTCCGATTTTTCAATAAAGTTTGCGTAACTTTCATTTTTTATTTCCTTAATATTATACATGCGACTCCACGCGTCTACGTTCGCGTTTTGTACACCTGGCTTATACCTAATTTCATATGTATATTGTTCCAATTCGATTCTCCACCTTGCTAATTTAGATAAAGGATCTTTTAAATTGAACAACCAGGAAAACGATCGTTGATCTGTAAGAATAGTGAACTTTCTACCGTAGAGATATGGTCTGAAATGTTTTACTCCGAATATAATTGCTAAACATTCTAATTCCATTGTTGAATAATTCGCTCCGGATTGGTTCAACGTCCTAAACGCGTACGAGATAGGTAGATCACTCCCTATCTTTCCTTGCGATAATAATATTGCACCTAACACTTTCCCACTCGCGTCGGTCGTAAGTATAAATTCCTTCGTAAAGACTGGGTATTGCAAAATTGGTTCTGAGCAAAGTAATGTTTTTAATTTATCAAACGCTTGTTGACAATCATCGTCCCAATCGAACTTTGCGTCTTTCTTCAACAATCTAGTCATCGGCCTAGCTATCGAACTATAATTTTCTATAAACTTCCGGTAATACCCGCTAAGTCCTAGAAAACTTTTTATTTGTTTTACATTATTTGGTATTGGAAAATCTAGAACTGCAGTAACTTTCTTTGAATCTGGTTTAATTCTATGTTCCGAAATGATATGTCCTAGGAACAGGTATTCTCGTTTGAGAAACTCACATTTATCTGGTTCTATTTTTAGATTGTGTATACCATATACGTAGTCTTTCGAGTACGCTAATCAATTTATTGTTATGGTCACTCAAGATTTTCTCGTATATTATTATGTCATCTAAATAAACTAAACACTTTACTCCGATTAGCCCTGACAAAACGTTTGCTATCATACGTGTGAACGTGCTGGGTGCTGACGCCAATCTCATCAATAATCGCTTAAAATAGTACTGACCCTGACCTGTTGAGAAGGCCGTAAGCTCTCTAGAATCTTTTGCTAAAGGAACCTGATGGTATCCCGCTCGAAGGTCGAGTAGAGTGAAAAGCTGATATTGACCTAGCTGTTCTAGAATTTTTGTAGTATTCGGTGAAGGGTGGAATTCGTTTAAGGTAACATTATTTAACGCGCTGAAATCTATGACTACTCGAAACTTTTCCTTCCCTGAAGCATCCGCTTTCTTTTTCACTTATAATAGTGGCGCGTTAAACGGACTCATACTCCGTTCTATGATATCGTTTTCTTCCATCTTGGCAAGTTCTGCCTCAATTATAGGTAACTGCGCATGTGGTAACCTATATGGCTCCCGATGA
This sequence comes from Diuraphis noxia, assembly GCF_037042655.1. NCBI lineage: Eukaryota > Metazoa > Arthropoda > Insecta > Hemiptera > Aphididae > Diuraphis > Diuraphis noxia. The sequence continues at coordinate 4,220,871 of NW_028301715.1, read as the reverse complement.
ACTGGGGCCTGGTCAACAGGTAATTTGATTACATGTTCCGCCACCGTTGTCGTAGTTAAATAATCGTTCTCTAAATAAAATATATCGGCATATTGCTCACAAATTTTTATTATAGTTTCGCGTTCCTCTGTATTTAAATGGTCGCTCCTAATAAGACTTTTTATTTTATCTACTCGTGCATTATCATGAATTATATTTTTTATTTCGTGACTATCTGCATCCACGTTGTATTCATATGATATTTTATTAATCTGAGCTATGTTCACTTCCTGTGTTACTTCTGATATGTTTAATACACTAACTATAACCTTGCCATTTTTAACCGTATTATAAATATTTGCGCAATACACATCCTCTGATAATTGTTGTTTATTTATTAAAATATTTTTATTTTCCATATCGGGATCTGCAATCGGTATGCAAACCACTGTTTTCGTTCGTGGTCTTAATGTAAAACATATTTTATTTTCGTTAAAGTCATTTTTATCTTTTATTGTTAATGTACTATTTGCGATATCTATTATAGCGTTATTTTCTATCAGAATTTTCTGTCCTAGTATTCCGTCTTTATCGACCGGAAACTGTTTATCTACCACAAAAAAGTAGGTTTTAAATTCGTTTTTATCTATTATTAATGTAATTATTGTGCGTCCAACTGTAGGAACTATTTATTCGTTTATGCTCTTTGGATACATTTTTTAATTTTCATTTATTATCGTGTTACCAGTTAATTTATTTATTTTTATTAAATTTAAATCGCTACCCGTGTCTAATAGTAATTGAACATTTTCTGTATTAAAACTAGGTGATTGCAATATTATATGATTTTGAATTATAGCCGTTGAAATGCGTAAACGTCGTTCTGTGAGGGTTCTGCATCGATTATTTGATGTACCAATCTCACCCCACTCGAGGTTGGCATCTGAGCGTTTCCCGATAAATTTGCATTATTCCTGTTGTTCCGCTGTTTCGTGTAACAACTCAAAATTTCGTGTCCTCTTTTATTGGCCCGCGAGAATTTTCTGAATTTTTAATGTGGCCTGCGGAAAATTTTAATTGGTGACCCTTGCTCTAAGGTCTTCGGATCCTTAGCTTTTAATACAAGATTTAAATGTTTTGGCAACCCATTAACAAAAATTATTAATGCCTGATTCTTTTTACCTTTTATTTATCTTATAATTTTCAGTAATTTTATCATATCATCAAATTTAATAATAGAGCAAATAATAATTGAAATTTAGGATTATTTGCGTTGGAGGTTACCAATTTTTTTGGTTTAAACGTCACGGAGGCAACTCACCCATGATTCACGGTTGTAGGACTGTTAACCTTCCAGCAACTCCGGGGAAAAAGAGAATCTACGTAGCAAGCAGCTAGAGCAGTCACGGCGGCAACCAGAGCAACGATAGAAGCAACTCAAGCAGTGACAGTATTGTGAGTTGTAAATTTTGAGTATATGAATGGTAGTATATAAAAAGGTATATGTACCGATAAAAGTGTTATAAAGAGAATAATTGAGTATAAATTGAATTTAAATAAATGTTATATGAGAATAATTTTGAGATATAATAGCGAATATAATATAATTTAGGAAAATAATAGAGAAAATATATAATTGGATTTACGTGCGTAATGTAATAAATTGAATTGAAAAAAAGAGATATTTAATTGAATTAAATGAAATAAATAAGTAATTGAGAGTTTATTAAAATGGTAGTTAAACCATAATTTTATGATTTTGAGAATTATTGATATATATAAATTATTGAGTTTTAAAGGAAGAAATAAATAATTGAATAAATATTTGGAATAAATGTGCGCACAACTGTAAGTTGAATAAAAAGAGAAATACTAAAAAGTATATTGAATAAAGAGTAATTGAGAAAAGGATATAGGTATAATAAAGTAGCTTAGGGGCCCTAGAATAAGCTTTATATTAAATAAATTAGTAAGAAGTAAATCGTAGTGAATATTGGAGTACGGGGTAATAAATATAACAATTACTATCAGTAAGCAAATAATATTAAGAGTTTCAAAATAAATAAATAAGTTTAACTTTTTTTTTAGGAATATAAAAATAAATTTATTATTTTATTTAAATAACTTTACTAAATGAATAAAATATATATTGATGAATAAAAACTTGGGAGATACGTCAGAGAATCCGACTGGGAATTTAACGGAAATAATTAACGATAGTACTATGGACATAGGCGTACAAGTAGGAGAGGTAAGTGGTGCTAGCTCAGTAGTTGCTGAAACAAATATACCTAGTGAAAACCGAGGAGTAAATCGATTTGAATAAAACAATAGAATACTTGAGTCCACAATATTCTGACCAAGATAGGTATTTAAGAACAGCTAAAGGGATATCTTGGGCAGATTTAGTTGAAACACCAAGTAGTCAATATAAAAGTGGAGGAACACGATCTGATCCGAGGGTAGTACACACGAAATTAATCGCGGAAAAACGAATCAGAAAAGTTAGTAACGTTACACTTGAAATGGATTTTGATAAAACTACGTCTCTTATACCGGTATATACGGGTGCCTATAATGTCGCGGAATTTATTAATACCTGTGATATTGCAGTAAAAGCAGTAGATAAGGATAAATTGGATTTGTTAGTTAAGGTATTAAATTCGAAGTTAGCTGGAAATACTTTGGAAGCATGTAAATACCGCGAGACTAGTACATGGAATAGTATAAAATCAATTTTAAAGGGAGCTTTTGAACATAAGTCATCTGAGAGAACAATAACTTAAGGGTTACATTTTGCGCGTATGAAAGAAAACCAGTGTGTCGTGAAGTACGCGAGTCGAATTAAGGAGATCTATTATAAATTAAGTACAATTGCAACAGCAAAATTAAATGAAGCTGAAGCCAAAATTTATAAAAGTCAACTCTGGTTGCTCTGGTTGCCGTCCTGACTGCTCTAGCTGCTTGCTACGTAGATTCTCTTTTTCCCCGGAGTTGCTGGAAGGTGATCAGTCCTACAACCGTGAATCATGGGTGAGTTGCCTCCGTGACGTTTAAAACCAAAAAAATTGGTAACCTCCAACGCAATAGTCCTAAATTTCAATTATTATTTGCTCTATTATTAAATTTGATGATATGATAAAATTACTGAAAATTATAAGATAAAAAAAAGGTAAAAAGTGCGCAATGGTGTTATAAAGGTACACGTAAGTACATCTATGTTGACATGCATATTTAGTGGTCTAAAAGGGACGTCAGTACATAGCACACCCAACACACGCCAAATCGATTGACGCGTCACCTTACGCGACGACGACACTAGGATGTAAAAGCCCTAACACGGGAACACGGGAAGTAGGATGATGCAGTTTAGTTATGGGAGGGGGTCTCTGGGATCGGTCCGGTCTGTTAAAATGACCACAGAGCTCACATTCATGGGGACAATACTTAAAAACCAACTTAATGTACTAGGTATACATATAATATATAGTGTATATACTGCTAGTGTCTTGATTCGACGGCATTCCAGGGCTGAACTGGGGTCTAGATGTCCTAAGTGGCCTCTCACACAACTACTTGCAGTTGCTGGCGGTCTTACGCATCGACACGTATGGCTGACGAAGAGTAATAGATATACGGAATAGAAATCCCGAACTTGACGACCTGGGCGGCCTCTCACACAACATACCTATGCTGGCGGACTTACTTTTCTGATTCGCTCGACTCCGATGGTGAAAATATACAGCCGACAAGTTCGACAGTGATAATAATAAATTAATAATAAGAATGACTTACGACTTTGGCTCTCGGAATAAATCTATTTTATTAATAATAATAAGGCAACCGTGTGCACCACAAAATACAATAAATAATTTAAATACGTAAATAACGTTGGTGCTCGCTATATTAGCGGAACACTCATATCAACACGGATCACTTTAATAGTGGCTCAAAAATACACTAAATAGGATCGCTTTAATAGCGGACCACTAGAATAATAAGTGATAACAATAAAAAGACGTTGACAATAAAAAAATAATAATAATAAAAAAAAGGGCGTTGGCTGAAAAACGAGTGATAAACAAAAACACGAAGACCAAACAACAATGATGATAAATAATTACATATGACAAAAAGCCGACCAATAATATTATACACGGAAGAAACGAAAACAAAGAGAATATACATAGATAGCAATTATAATAACTCACATAATTAACGGAATGAGAGGTGTATGGATGAAGAGGGAGTTGATAGGAGCAGGTCGTCGTCGCCGCAAAGAATTGCGCACCGCGATGCGCGAACATTAAAAGATTGGGGACATCGTTGAACCCAAAAATATAATCTCAGTCTCCAGAATTTCAAAAAAAAGATTTTGCATCTTCCTATACTCCAAAAAATTAGTTAACGAGCTCATAGCTAAACACAAGACAATCGAAATACAAAATTCACGCAATCTTCTGCAATTCATGGACAAGCTCATCTACGAGAGCACCTACGAGAAATTCAATTAACTCTTCCCATTGGCTTAAATTTACCTTTCCCATTTGAGAAGTTTAGTATCACAAAATTTATTCAGGTTACTCAAGTTTCTATTTTACTCGCAAACAACACGCTTATACAAAAGATCCCTTCAATCAGTTCTAATTCCTACAAGGGTTATAGGTTTATACCATTCCCTGTTCGAAACCAGGGCCAGACATATTCTATTTTTACATCTGTACCTTCTGTGTTAGCACTGAGCTCAAATCGTGAATATTTTATCCCTCTAACAGAATCGCTGTTAGGAAATTGTAAACGCATCGACACTTCTTTTTATTGCTCGCAGATCACGTGCATGTATAGTTCAACAAATACAATCTGTGGGGTTAATTCTCTCTTAGGTCTAAAGGAAAATTCTTCTGTATGTAAAGTTCAATATGTAAAAATTACTAATTCTTTATTTAGTTGCTTAGAATTTACAAATACATGGTTGTACGTATCTGTAAGTGAAAATGTAGCTATTAAGTGTGACAATGAGGATCCGCACAACATCATCCTTAATGGGACAGGGTAAATAACATTAAACCCACAATGTGTTTTATATGCAAAACAAATTATTCTCCTTCCATCGCAAACAATTGTTAGGAATTCCAGCCAAAATCTTTATAATTCTATACAAAGTGAAGGACTAGGATATCTTTTAGTAACAAATATTTCTCAGGACCTCTTTGAAGCGCTTAATTTTTCAGAGAGTCATAACAGCATTGGTCTAGAAAACTTATCACGGCATTCTAAATCTTTAAAAGAAATCGAGGAACTGATAAGAGCTGGGAAAAATAAAAATTATGCTCCAAAAGAAAGTAACATAGTATTTTATTATATCTCTGATTATTATCTCAACCATTCTTATAACTCTCTTGAGCTCTCACGTCTATGAATAATCCTCTCGTAGTTAGCATTTTTAAAAACATAATATGTGTGTTGAGCATCAAGCATTGGAAGGAATGAAGGAAAGGGACAGGAAAGGGACAGGAAATAGACAATGCTGGGTGGTAAATGTCACATGGAACTAATAAATCTGTAGCCTGCTGGACTAAGGTGGATTCATTACTAGAGAAAATTAGGTCAAGAAGAGATCCAGAGTTATTGAGAATTTGGTTCTTCTGGACGAAGTGAAGGAAACTAAACTGATCACCATACCTGACGGTACTTGATCACAAGACGGACCTTATCAGTTATATTACCTGTATAGACAAGACCCGAACCACAGACGGACCACTCAACATTGGGCATATTGAAGTCACCACATACTAAACCAAGATCAAAATTATAAGATCTCCATACCCGGTCTAAGGCCTCAACATGACTCTCATACACAGACAAATTTGTACCAGGAGGTAAATATACTCCAACTAAAAATACAGAGAGACCACTGGTTAGAGTGAGGCGAACAAAAACTTGCTCACAAGTGTCAAATGAAGTCGTAATTAAGGTTGGTCTTAGCTCTTTCTTGACAGCAATTAATGAACCTCCTCCTCGACGACAGTTACTTGTACGTACATTTCTGTCACACCTAAAGATTAAATACCCATCAAAACATAATTCGGAACTAGAGATGTCATCAGAAAGCCAAGTCTCAGTAAGAATATAAGCATTATAAGATAATAAAATAAAATTAGTTCGGAGATTAAACAATTTACTACGAAGGCCACGTACATTTTTGTAGTAAATTTTAAAACAATGATCAATATTAGGTATAACATCAAAACTATTAAACTTAGGGTAGGGTATAGAAGAAAAGTTAGTTTTAATATTAATTAAATTTAGATAAAAATGAGTTAAAGGTAGAATGAGAAAAACGGCAAAAGGTACAAAAAATATTATTTTTACAATAAACATGCAAACCAGAGTTGAAATCAGGAACTAATGCAAATGCTGAGCGGAACTCGGTCGATGATTGCTTCCTCCTCTGGGGTTCATGTTTTTTGGACTGGCTTTAATCACTGAAGGTACACCATTGACATATGAAATAGTAAAATCTGAAGAGCCACTTTCAATTTTACGTTTCAGATCGGAATGAGCTTTACGCAAAAGTTCCCGTTCAAGCGTGGTTTTGTCCCGAACAATACGAAAACCAGGTTCTAGTAATAAATAATTCCACGTTTGTGAATTAAAATTTAAAATAAGATGAGAAGCATCGGCCTTGGATTGGCAGATTACCTTCAAAGGTCTCGGTTTATTCGCATTACTATTGCCTAGGCGTATTAGCTTAAGATTGGTGGGTACAGGTATATTTATTTGTTCAAAAAGATTGCTAAGTGTACGTAGATCATCATTAAATCTTAAAGCAGCAGTGTTGGCAGCGGATTCAGGCACTCCATATGCAATTGCATTAAATTCGATTTTGCTTCGTTTAGTAGATTCACGAAAAATCACAGAAAACGAATCAATAGAGAGGACCGGACGTGATTCCAAAACATCAATTCTTGAACGGAGCACACCAATTTCAGCCCGGAAAGAAGCATTTTCAGTAGCCAGATCTGCTACTTGGGAAGTGAGTGTCGAAATGCTACTTTTAAGTTCACTAAACTGCGATGATTGAGAAGTAGGGAGCGAATTGATTGCCTTCAAAATGTCAGAGGTAGAAGGAGATTTCTGAGCCTGTGCACGAGTATTTGAAGCCACGGAAGAGGGTGTTAAAGACATAATTTTATGCAAGGGTATTGAAAAAAAAATAAATATATAAAAATGCTTGAAAATAACTCCTTAAGGCAAGAGAATACAACACAAAGTACAGTAATGTAATACAGCACGCAAGCTAAATCGGAGTTGAAACGCAGGTGGATAATGAAAAAGCCCAGCGTTAAAGTCACCGAAAAACAGCTGACTGGTTTGTTGATAAGGTGGTAGTTCACAAGTTTGGGATCCCAAGTGATAAGAACGTACCTGATGTACACAAGCTGGCAGATGCAATTTCGTTTGCACAATTCTTCTACTAGTTAATCTGTCGAGATGAAGCTTGAAAACATGTGTAGGCGGAAAAGGCACAAAGACGAAACGAATAAAAGCGACCGCAAAAAAAAAGAGGTACTTACAAATGAAAAAAATAAAAAAAAACGGTAAGAGCAAAGTTTTATCACTGTTATGTTATGTTTAATAAATAAGCTGGCCCAAACTACCTGGGGCTCAGATGCCAACACGATTAGAATATCAGCACTTACCCTCACCTACTCGGTAGCTGGGTACTGTGCACCAGTATGGCTTAACAGCTCACATACAAACAAAATAGACAACCAGCTTAATTCAACAATGAGGACAAGAAAGTCAACACCAGTCCCCTGGCTATCAGTACTGAGCAACATAGCGCCACCTCACCTCCGAAGATACAGTTCCTTAGTCCGTGAATATAAAAATCATGATTAAAATAAAAACTTACCTATACACAGTTACATAAATAATAATCCCAAACAAAGGTTGAAATCCCGTAAACCTCCATGGAAGCTGGCACAGCAATTAAGTAAGGAAAACTATAACCTTAACTCTAAATGGACTGATGAATGGAGACTAGATAAACCTGACAAATTTAGTATCATTGAACAACCTACGGAAAGGCCTCCGGGGTTCCAACTACCTCGAAAAGAATGGGTGAGCTTAAATAGACTTAGGACTGGCCACGGAAAAACGGGAAATATGCTGCATAAATGGGGACTTAAGGATACACCACAATGCGACTGCGGACACGAAAATCAGACAGCCAAACACTTCGTGGAAGAATGTCCAGTACGCAACTTACCAGGCGGAATGAAACACCTCCACAAGGTTATAGCAGCAGCAACAGAATGGTTGACCAATCTGGACATTAGAGTCTAAGACCACACAAATAATATCCCGACCCACCATCCGGTTGCTATTATATATTTTTTTTATATTATCTTATATTTAACTAACTAACTACAACTACTACTGTTTTATGTTTCCCTATCGAAATTTTATATCTATATTTTATATTTCTTATTGTGATATTTATTGTTGTTTCTATAGTATTAACTAATTTTTAATAAGTGTTAGTGTTGGATTAAACCATACGAGAATACTAAAATATACCCAAATACACTCATAATCCAATAACACCCTATATCCATACCAAACAAAATAATAATTAATAGCTAAATATTAGAATGTAAAAAATTAAATTAAACAAAACAAATACAGATCATAATATATTATAATGGAATATTAATGGATTCTATAAAAAAATTGACGATCTCAAAAGATTAATTCATAAATACTCTCCCTTGGTAATCTGCTTACAAGAAACAAATTTACCCGAAAACCACATCGCAAAAGGTTACCTCGGGTATTCAAAAAACCGTTCCATCATAAGTCGAGCCAGTGGAGGAGCATCAATATGCGCAAACTCATTTTTTCCCTCCGAAGAAATTAAAATCACCTCCAACTTCGAAGTATCAGCAATAACTGTTCACATAAAAGAAAAAATAACTATTTATAACTGTTGTAGTTGTCAACACTGACATTATTATTATTATTATTATTATTATTATTATTATTATAATTATTATTATGTTTTCATATATACACCGTAAACTGCCATGTTGCTCGGTATCTTTGTATCATCGTATTTTGTAAATTGTCAATTATAATAAAACCACATAGAACATGGCACTGTAGCTAAAACTTGTTTGTCCATTACTATAACTTGTAAATACACTACAAACTCAAAATGGATTCAAAAATACCAAAAGAAATGAACTTCAGTGGCAATATTCAAGCAAATTTGAAAAGGTGGAAACAACGATTGTCACTATATCTACTAGCAAGTAATAAAAACACTTATAACAGACTCCTTTTTGGAATTGCAACAGCTCCCGAAATATTTATTAAGCTAAATCAAAATTATTTTGGGGATATAGATGATGAAAACATCATAATTTACTTTGACGATATATTAATTGCCACTACAGATGAAACATCTCATGACAGAGTATTAAAAACACTAGTGGACAGGGCTAAATCGCTAAACATTAAATTTAACAAAGATAAATTACAATGAAAAAAAAAAAACAGAAATAAAATATGCTGGCCATATTTTCAATGAACAAGAAGTTTCTCCTGACCCAATCCAAATAAAAGCTATAGTGAGTCTTAAGGAACCTACATCGATAATAGAATTACAGAGATTAGTAGGCATGTTCAACTACCTTAGAGAATTCATACCAAATATGTCCACAATTATCAGTTAGCTTTAAAAGAATTAAAGGAACTTGTAACAACATCACCAATACTAACACACTTTAATCCAGATAAAGAAATAACCATTCAATGTGATGCGTCAAAGGACGGTCTGGGATGCTGTCTTCTCCAGGACAAAAAACCTATAGCTTTTGCTTCACGCAGCATGTCAGAAACTGAAATATCGTATACACAAATCGAGAAAGAATTTCTTAGCTTAATATTTGCATGTAGGAAATTTCATTACTATATTTTTGGTCGCACAATAAATGCACTAACTGATCATAAGCCTTTAGTGTCATGTAAAAGGATGTAATAAAAATACCATCAAATCGCTTACAGAAAATGAGACTAAAACTATTAGAGTATGACTTTAGATTAAAATATCTGCCAAGAAAAAAAATGCATATAGCAGATTTATTATCTAGAGACTACATGCGAGAGAACCTTACAGAGGAATTTGATACTGGGGCTACGGTGCATTGTATAAATAGATTTTACAACAATAATGTTCTTAATATAAATACAGAATCTGAATTAGACCCAGTTCTTAATAAGATAATCGAGTACTATTACCAAGGTTGGCCAAATAGGAAACACATAGGTAAATCAGTGCAGCTATACTATAACTTAAGAAACGAAATAATTATTGAAAATGGAATAATATATGTTGCAGATAAAATAGTGATTCCTACCAAGCTAAGGTCCTTTATACTTAAACTGCTACATGAAAGCCATTTAGGATTAAATAAAACAAAATTAAGAGCAAAACAAATTATTTATTGGCTAGGAATGTTTAATGAAAATGAACAATTTATAAATAATTGCAATACTTGCAATAAATTTCAAAATTAAAATAAAAAAAGCCCTCTAATTCCTCGTGAAGTTCCAAATTACCCGTATGAAAAGGTAGGAGCAGATATTCTATCTTTTGAGGGTACAGACTATTTAGTTATAGTTGACTATTTTTCAAAATGGTTTGATTTAATTAAATTAAAATACAAGACTGCTAGTGAAATAATAAAAAAAAGTAAACAAATATTTAGTACACATGGTACACCAAAAACCTTCATAGCTGACAACTTTCCGTTTAATTCAAGTGAATTCATAACTTTTTCTAAAACTTGGAATTTCACAGTTGTTACATCTAGCCCTCATTACCCACAAAGTAATGGCCTAGCTGAAAGGACAGTACAAACTAGTAAGAAATTACTTAAAAAAAGCCCTAGAAGAAGGATTTGATGAAGAGTCAATGCTTCTAGAATATAAACGCACCCCAATAATCAGTCTGCAAGCATCTCCAGCAGAACTATTATTCAGTAGGATTTTAAGAACTAAATTACCAATAGCTAACAAATTATTAGAACCCAGACTTCAGCATAAAGTAAAACTAAACTAAAAGTATTCCTGCAAAAATACAAATCCAATTATGACAAAAAAGGTATCAAAAAAGAAACACAATTTAAACCTAATACAAATATATTAATTCAAAATAATAAAGTGTGGTTACCGGGGAAGGTCATAGCTAAGGCAAATGCACCCAGATCATACTTTGTTGAAAACAATAATGGTACAATTATCAGAAGAAATAGTAAACACTTAAAAAATACTAAAAATAATGTTATAGGAAACAGTAATGAGGGAAACATAGGGGAGGAATCAAAAACGAAAAATAAGTCTAACAAAAGTGTCTTGGTGAAAGTGGTATCAACCAGACCCATAAGAAAAAAAAAAGTACCTAACAGATTTAAAGATTTTGTAATGTAAATTAGCATAAACCATAAAGCATTAAAGCCAATGTAACCTATTATATACCTATCAAACTGTATTACTAATAATTTTGTATTATAATATTCAATACTAATATTGTATTCAATAATATTTGTAAGAAAAAGAGAGATGTTGTAGTTGTCAACACTGACATTAATATTATTATTATTATTATTATGTTTTCATATATACACCGTCAACTGCCACGTTTCTCGGTATCGTTGTATCATCGTATTTTGTAAATTGTCAATTATAATAAAACCACATAAAACAATAACATATATCTTCCAAACCAACATGATTTTGAAATCGAAAATCTAGAAAATATAATTAATCAAATACCACGATCCTACATCCAAACCGGTGATTTTAACAGTCACAACACTCTATGGGGAAGCAAGCATATTGATATTAGAGGAAAAAAAATAGAAAAAATGCTTGACCATAACTATATCACACTACTAAACGACGGAAGCCCTACGCACTTCAATACCGCCAATGGATCCGTATCGGCCATAGACCTATCCTTTTCATCAGAAAATATATCAACCAATCTAGATTGGGTGGTGGAACAAGAACTATATAACCAAAGAGAAATGGAACTTAAAAAAACCTAATTGGGAATTATATAATAAAATAATGGCTTGAAATGGATAACAAATTAAATGAGATAAAAAGAACTATCGAAAAATGGAAAAATCCAATGTCGCTCAAAAGAAGAGAGGAAGTCATACTAAATCACCTCAGAATAGGCCATACGCATCACACTCATAGCCACCTTATGAAAAAAGAGCCACCAAAAATATGCCTTACATGTGGAATTACAACTACAATCGAACATATTATAACCGAATGCAGAGACACAAAAGAGGCAAGACAAAAATAGAACACACCGAAACACCTTCATGACGCCTTGGGTCCTGACGAAGAATCCATCCAAAATATAATTTTATTTTTAAAAGATATTGAATTGTACAATTTAATTTAAATTATCATTATCATGTAAAAACAAGCCAATGTTCACGTTACCAAGGCTTTTTCCTTATTAAACAAAAAAATAAAAATAAAATAAAATTATTTTAGGTAAGTGGTGTTAGCATAAGCTTAAGTTATCGACAGATTATGTCAGCAATCTGGTAAATGCTGTGCTGGGATCGGTTTATAATAGCGTTGATTGAATATCGTTTGGTTATTTTCAAACATACGCACATTAATAATTGAAATTGTGAGGAATCCTTATAGTTTTTCTACCTCAAGACGTATACAGCGTAAAAAAAACAGTTAATCCCAGATGACATTATAGTTTATTGATTAGCAAGTTCAGTGTCATACGTTTATGCCCAACTTATATATTTTACGGTTTTAACTTTTCTAAATGATTTTTATCAACACTATTCTATTTCGGTAAAAGTATTGGTAAGATTTTATAAACTTAAGAAACTATTAATATGTCTTGTAATTTATTGGTGGGGGAAAGGAAAGCTATTGAAATATTTTGGGAAGTTTCTAGATACTTCCCTGTCAGAATAAAGTTATAATTTCACGTGTTAGGCATTGTATTTTTAATATTCTTTTGGCATTTTTTCAAATTGTTTTCAATTGAATTTTTCTGTTTGGGAAAAAATATTACAAAGATTTTTTGAAATCATGAAATTTAAAAATATTTCATGAATAATAATAATAATAATAATTAATTAATTATTAATTTTTTTACAGATCTATATTTGAGCAGTACGTAATTATTTTTATTTTGTAAAATACCTCATGGTTTACCATATAGGTTAAAAACTACTACTCTTTTCAGAATAGTTGATCCGTAACCGTACACATGATTTAAGCACAGTTACCTTTTAGACTTAAATAGTTTAATACCTTGTATATTAATATTTGTTTATCAAAATTTGGTATTTTTTTCGATTATATTATTCTGTATCGGTAAAATTATAAGTAAGATTTTTCAAAATCAGAAAATTTAAAAGCATTTTATAATTAATCATTAACTATAATTATTATTTTATTTTTTAGGGCTGGATGAATTTAGTACGTAATCATTTTATTTTGTAAATATATTGACTTTATGATTTGTATTTTAACAATTATTTTAATTATGATAAATATTTGCGAGAATAAATTAAAATTTAAGAAAGAGCTAGATTTTTTTTGGAAATTTCTGAAGAAATTCTATGGAATATTCTTAATTCCAAAATTGTATTGGGAACTTTTTATAGGAAATTTTTAACTTCATCTTAATAAAGTTACCGTCTTGGAAAAAATACATCAAAATCCAGAAATTTAAAAATTATAATTATCATACAATAATAGAAACATTCAATATATTCATTATAAAATTAATTATAATCACTTTGTGCTGAGTTCAATTTTGTCTGGTTGTCTGCAAATTTTTTTTATATAAACTTTATGTATGTACAATTCAATGGCAGCGCCGGGCGTTTTATTATTTTATATGGATTTTTTGTGAGAGGTATAGGCACAGGCGGTACTACAGGAGTGGCAGAGTATGCTACCTGAGTATGTAACCTAACCTAACCTAACCGTACCTATAAGATACCTCGGGCCTACAAATATTAATGCTAAATGACTGCTATCAATTCTTGATTACCTAGTAATTAGTATAGTAGTATAGTTTGTTGTATGCTGGAACTGAGATAAGATTCTTATCTATCTCAGTGTATGCATAATGCAGCTTACTGCTGCAGCTTGCTGGTCACTGAATACTGATAAAGTAATTTGCGCAAAAAATAGAATAATATGTACCCATAGATAATATATTATCTATTTATGTACCACGATTTCATAGATAATAGTATCTTAAAGGAGCACACAACACAAAAAAAAAATTATTTAAATTATTTTTAAATATTAAATTATTGTATCTATATCTATATGAAATGATTTGGTAAAAATCTGATGCAAAAAAATCATTACTTTAAGAGATATTATAAAATGTTAAATAGCCGCTTCACGTCATTGGGTCCTACTCTTCTTAATCGCCAATCTTATACGTGTAAAAGTTACTCACTTCTCAAAACGATTTACCCAACTAAACATTTTATTTTTGAAAGTTAATTGACGTATAAATGTGTGGTTTTGTGTGTTTAAGACGACGCAAAAATCAGAATTTCTATATGACATTTAGTTTTTTAAATATTTAAAATCTTAAAAATGATATTTTTGGTAAACGGCACTCCATGGCGATTTAAATACGAAATAAAAATTAAAAAATTTCTCTTTTAAGAAACTTGATAGTAAATCATCAGACCTATGTACATTCAGTACACCGTTTGGCTATTTCAAATTTAATAGACTCCCTTTTGGAATATCAACAGCCCCCGAAATATTTATTAAGCTAAATCAAAATTATTTTGGGGATATAGATGATGAAAACATCATAATTTACTTTGACGATATATTAATTGCCACTACAGATGAAACATCTCATGACAGAGTATTAAAAACACTAGTGGACAGGGCTAAATCGCTAAACATTAAATTTAACAAAGATAAATTACAATGAAAAAAAAAAAACAGAAATAAAATATGCTGGCCATATTTTCAATGAACAAGAAGTTTCTCCTGACCCAATCCAAATAAAAGCTATAGTGAGTCTTAAGGAACCTACATCGATAATAGAATTACAGAGATTAGTAGGCATGTTCAACTACCTTAGAGAATTCATACCAAATATGTCCACAATTATCAGTTAGCTTTAAAAGAATTAAAGGAACTTGTAACAACATCACCAATACTAACACACTTTAATCCAGATAAAGAAATAACCATTCAATGTGATGCGTCAAAGGACGGTCTGGGATGCTGTCTTCTCCAGGACAAAAAACCTATAGCTTTTGCTTCACGCAGCATGTCAGAAACTGAAATATCGTATACACAAATCGAGAAAGAATTTCTTAGCTTAATATTTGCATGTAGGAAATTTCATTACTATATTTTTGGTCGCACAATAAATGCACTAACTGATCATAAGCCTTTAGTGTCAGTCATGTAAAAGGATGTAATAAAAATACCATCAAATCGCTTACAGAAAATGAGACTAAAACTATTAGAGTATGACTTTAGATTAAAATATCTGCCAAGAAAAAAAATGCATATAGCAGATTTATTATCTAGAGACTACATGCGAGAGAACCTTACAGAGGAATTTGATACTGGGGCTACGGTGCATTGTATAAATAGATTTTACAACAATAATGTTCTTAATATAAATACAGAATCTGAATTAGACCCAGTTCTTAATAAGATAATCGAGTACTATTACCAAGGTTGGCCAAATAGGAAACACATAGGTAAATCAGTGCAGCTATACTATAACTTAAGAAACGAAATAATTATTGAAAATGGAATAATATATGTTGCAGATAAAATAGTGATTCTTACCAAGCTAAGGTCCTTTATACTTAAACTGCTACATGAAAGCCATTTAGGATTAAATAAAACAAAATTAAGAGCAAAACAAATTATTTATTGGCTAGGAATGTTTAATGAAAATGAACAATTTATAAATAATTGCAATACTTGCAATAAATTTCAAAATTAAAATAAAAAAAGCCCTCTAATTCCTCGTGAAGTTCCAAATTACCCGTATGAAAAGGTAGGAGCAGATATTCTATCTTTTGAGGGTACAGACTATTTAGTTATAGTTGACTATTTTTCAAAATGGTTTGATTTAATTAAATTAAAATACAAGACTGCTAGTGAAATAATAAAAAAAAGTAAACAAATATTTAGTACACATGGTACACCAAATAGCCTACTAATATGTCTTGTATTTTATTGGTTGGGGGAGAGGAAAGCTATTGAAATATTTTGGGAAGTTTCTAGATACCTCCCTGTCAGAATAACGTCATAATTTCACGTGTTAGGCATTGTATTTTTAATATTCTTTTGGCATTTTTTCAAATTGTTTTCAATTGAATTTTTCTAGTTGGGAAAAAAATATTACAAAGATTTCTTGAAATCATGAAATTTAAAAATATTTCATGAATAATAATAATAATAATTATTATTATTATATTATTTTTTTTACAGAAACATTTAAGGACAGTACGTAATTATTTTTATTTTGTAAAATACCTCATGGTTTACCATATAGGTTAAAAACTACCACTCGTTTCAGAACAGTTGATCCGTAACCGTACACATGATTTAAGCACAGTTACCTTTTAGACTTAAATAGTTTAATACCTTGTATATTAATATTTGTTTATCAAAATTTGGTATTTTTTTCGATTTAATTTTTCTGTATCGGTAAAAATATAAGTAAGATTTTTCGAAATCAGAAAATTTAAAAGCATTTTATAATTAATCATTAACTATAATTATTATTTTATTTTTTAGATATAGATGTATTAGGTACGTAATCATTTTATTTTGTTGACTTTATGATTTGTATTTTAACAATTTTTTTAATTATGATAAATATTTGCGAGAATAAATTAAAATTTAAGAAAGAGCTAGATTTTTTTTGGAAATTTCTGAAGAAATTCTATGGAATATTCTTAATTCCAAAATTGTATTGGGAACTTTTTATAGGAAATTTTTAACTTCATCTTAATAAAGTTACCGTCTTGGAAAAAATACATCAAAATCCAGAAATTTAAAAATTATAATTATCATACAATAATAGAAACATTCAATATATTCATTATAAAATTAATTATAATCACTTTGTGCTGAGTTCAATTTTGTCTGGTTTTCTGCAAATTTACTTTTTATAAACTTTATGTATGTACAACTCAGTGGCAGTGCTAGGCGTGGGCGGTGTGGGCCATTGCCCACGGCCTCACTCACTCTTTAAAGGGCTTCGCGTTCTAAAGGGCTGTATAATTAACCATAGAGAAATATTGGAGAAGTTAACAAAATTTAAAAAAGGGCCTCTTTAAGTCTACTTCGCCCACATATAAATTTTACCTGACTCAGCCACTGGTACAAGTTTATAAGTTAGTGGTGGGGCATTCTAATATATACTATCAAAAATTCTAATACCAATTTATTTTTCAGTTCCAGAGATAAATCTAGTTGAAATTTACTGTTCTTCTAAGATTAAAAATGGTGCCAAAAAGTTTTTAGAGGAGTTATATAACATCTATTACTTTTCGAATTTCATTATTGATGATTTAAATACGTCAGTTATAAGTTTAGCACTACATTAATTCTTATCATATTGTTATGTTTTTGTTATCTCCTAACTTGGATGTATTGGAAACTTTTCGACTAACAAAAATTCACTATTTTACAAGTCAAATGCTATTTTCAATTGAAATGATATTATACCATAAATATGACTATGATTTTTTTCATGCAACGTGAGTTTTTAAAAAAGAAAATGCATTCATGCAGGGGGAGAGTAAAAACTTCTTTTATTATTATATTTTCTTTCATCTAATAATTATATTCGTATTTTAAGATATGTTTTTATTATCTTTATAATACTTCTAAACAATATAATATACCTATTAAAACAATTAACAAAATGGAAATATGTTTGAAAAAATATAAATATTTATTAATTTTCATGTTCTATGATGATATGGAGTGTATTGATTACTTTTTTAAGTTAAGCTTTTAATGGTCCTCGCGAGACATGTGAGTTTAATTCAAAGTAGGTACCTATTTCATACCTTTATTTATAAGAACTTAAAAATCCAAAAATGCATACTTCCAATGTTTATTCTCCAAAATGCTAAGCAATGACGATAGTCCAACGAAATAGTTCTACATTAGTGAATACCTTATCCACTTTAAATAAAATAATTAGTGACGGTTTGTTGCAGCGTTCGGGTTGGGGAACATAATATTATATTACGTCCGGCACCCTAGGACAAGTGACGTTGGCTCGTAAATACCGTCCGGGAAAGAGCATGGCCTAACCATGTGCGCTAAGGAGGATGGTAGGTACTGAAAAGATTAGACCTTTTAAGGCTCTCCGAACTGACGAGGACTACTCGCACAGCAGCTAGAGATTTATTAAACTTTCGACGGTCTTGAAGGTGATATTCGTGCGGTGTTACGGGCACTTTGCCAACACGACATTATGGGTACGATTGGCGCAGTGGCGTTGCGTGGAATCATCGACAGTGTAATCAGTTGAAAAAAATTGTACCCACCTATACCTATAATTTATTTTTACTATCCCTAAAAGCTGGAAATTTATCTTATGGGTTTTTACTTTACAAACATTATGTAACATTTTTTTCTTCTTCATCACACTCACATAAATTATGGTAAAATTATTGTTTATAAAATCATTATCAGTAGGTAGTGGTGAATGCAATAATTTAAAATGTATTTTTTTTTTTTTATTTAACAAAGAATATTTACAATCTATGATACAAGGCATAATAAGCAAATTAAAATACACACTACACATAAAAATGTTTACAACCTGAACACATGAGGAGGGAGGCCATCCAGTGATAGAACCCTGCAACGTTATTTTATTTATTTATTAATTATTAACTTAACATAAATTAAATTAAAACTAAATGGTTTGAACCACCAATCATTTAATAAATGACGATACCATTTTCTCTTTAGACGGCGTGGGGGATTACTAGGAAGCGAGTTGGAAGCATATTCAGCGATTAAAGCGTTAGAGTGAGACTGTAATTATCATTAAGAGTGAAATTTTTTATTATGTTTTGTGGCTAGTTGGTTTACTGTTTCTATTTTAAAGTAATTTTGAAGCGTGAAATTTGATACGTACCAAGCCACCAAGGCGCAGAAAAGATAATTCGGAGAGTGATAGATTGTAAGGCTTGGAGGGTACGTATTTGAGATGGTTTAGCGCATCCCCAGATTTGGATTGCATAATCCCAGACAGACCGTTAATAAGGATTTGTAGATGATCATTTTTGTGGGGAAGGGTAATTTTGATTTCAGAATTGAGCAAAGTGGAATCGACTATTGAAAATTTTTCTTTTTTACTTGATATGAGAACCCCAGGTCAATCTTTTGTCAATTAGGACGCCGAGCTATTTTGCTTTTGAGGATATTGGGATTGGTATTCCTTGAAAATAGAGGGGAAGGGTATGGACTT
The DNA here is from genome assembly GCF_037042655.1 of Diuraphis noxia. Taxonomy (NCBI): domain Eukaryota; kingdom Metazoa; phylum Arthropoda; class Insecta; order Hemiptera; family Aphididae; genus Diuraphis; species Diuraphis noxia. Next base: position 4,201,316 of record NW_028301715.1, on the reverse strand, counting down.
TTTTAGTGGAAATGGGACATAAATTGATTTGTCAGGATTAATTTTGATTTTCCAGTTGGATGACCATTTGTCTATTAAATCTAAATGTGATGGTAACAAATGTACAGTTTCTACAGGATCATTACCAGGTGAGAGAATTGCTGTGTCATCACTTTGTCAGCATAGGTGGCCATAACAGTGTATTTGGGTTTTTAGGAATATCAGCCGTGTAAACATTAAATAAATCGGTAAAAAGGTCACTTCCTTGAAGAACTCCTGCTTTAATTGGGTAGAATGGCGATACATAGTTACCATACCTGACTATGTAAGTACGGTTTTCTAAATATGAACAAATTATCAAAAAATACGGAGCAGGTAAGAACATTTTGAGTTTAAAGAGTAGACCAGAGTGCCATACCTGGTCAAACGCCTGGGAATTTAAAATTTAAATATTATAAAAAAAATAATTTGTTCTGAGTGGTGTGTCACGTAAACGACGTCGGTTTTATAAGGTGTACGACGCATAAATTGATGACCGCGGTAATACTCGTTCAATTTTGTGGCTCTATATTCACGGTGATTTTCGAGCGTTGGCTCCTTCCATAATGTCATTGGATAAACCGAAGACAATACAGGTATACTGTTGGTCTTAAAGTTACTGGATCGTCATGTAGCGGTTAGTCTGCGATTCGTTCCGTTAAGTCGGCTTCGTCCTGTGGTGGTCGGTCGTCGATTTGTTTTCTCCGGAATCGCTGGTTCTACTACAATGTTCAGTCCTTCGTTCCTTCAGCTGGTGCGTTGTTGATGGTTTGAAGGATGATTGAAAACTGATAATTTATCTTTTACTTTTCTTTGCTTTACTTGTGTGACTGCCTCGGACGAAGAGGCATATAGACATTACAAACATAAACAATATTATGTTAAATGAACCTGTAAGGAATACCTAAGGCATATAACGTCACTAGCCAATCTTTAAATTATGTAACTCATCTTTATTTATAATATAAATATTTTTTCTAGTTATTGTATTTATAAATGTTTATGCACTGTTCTATTGTTTCAACTGTTTAAAGGGCCCAGCCCGTGAAATGTTGATAAATAAATAAATAAAAAGATATTAAGAACATCTGTCAGTATTAATATTGTGAGATTTCGGTCTTTTTAGGGACTTACTTTCCACCCATGTGAAGGGGAACACTGACCACATGACCTATAAACCGCACCGCGTTTTGGCTCGAGAGTCAGGTCGATGGAATTTATAGGTTTTGTACACGCAGTGGTTAATGAAAACCAAAGATTTATTATAAAAGGGAAAAAATATTTTAAATAATAAAATTAGAATTTTAAAGGTAGTTATACGATTTATTTTACACGAGGCACTAAATTTGCATAGCAAATAATACAAAAAAATTAATAATATCAACAGGCACATGGCAAATACATTCAAAATATAATATAAAATCTTGTACGTGGCAAGGTGCACCAAACAGGGAAATAAATTAATAATATAAATTTGGCACATGGCAAGTGCATAAGAAATATAATCAGATAAATACAATAAATATAAAATGGATAATATTTCGGCACATGGCAAGTGTATAAGGAAGGAAATAAAAATGAATATTAACGCTACGCCTCCGACGAACGGTTACCGAGCACATATGTGAGATTTATAATATCTCATTATGACATATCTATAACATATTATTTGTAATAAAGGAAACGACCCACGGCTCCGCAGGACCACCGAGGTCCGGGGCACCTCTGATGAAAATCTGAGTATATAAAAAAGAAACTAAGGTGATACATAATCAAAATGAAAAAAGGGGAATGTGGGGGAAAAATAATACTTGACGACGACTGTTTGTACTGAGTTGATGTTTGAGATTGATTCGTCCGCCACGGGCCAATGACGTCACATCAGCCCATCATAGTGGTATTCCGCCGATGGTGCAAACAAAAAATAATAATTGTACATCTGGGAGACGTTTTTCGAAAGTCCAACGGTGTCGAGCAGAAGAAAAAAAAACAAGCACAAAAAAGATCTATCCTCGATGGTGGCGAAAAACAGACAGCTCGGCAGTAGATGTCGGTAGATGGTCGTAGGCCGTTCCGGCGTCTTGATGTTCTTGGGTAGAGAGGTGGTCAGTGTCGTCGCGTCGGGAACTTTCGTATAATATATAGTGGGGAAACAGGTTGCCCTGTCCGTATGCGCAAGCGGCTGCGACCGCGACGCCCGACAGCAATGGCGGAGCGCCCGCTGCGACATCGACGCGATGGTCATTGCATGTGGGGGAGGTCAGGGACTAGTATTACATAACAGTGTTTTTGTCATTATAATATTTAATGAGCGCATGCATATTAATTGAGATTATGGAAATACTATGAGTTATATAATAAAAGGACGTGGACATATCATAAGATTATAATAATGATACTATGTAATATTCTAATACAAAAGTCTCAAAATTCTGTGACGTTACAATATTTTATTATTTTCCTTCAAACTATTTATTATGATGTACATATTATTACATTATAATCAATAATAATTTAAAGTCACCTATTTTAACATTACAATTATTCCTGGTCGTACAAGTATTTAATTTTGTAGAAATTTAGGTTCCTGTTTATTCTAAAGTAAATTGACTATTAGTTTATTACATGAAAATAATATAATTTATGTGTAATTGTTTTTCAATTGAAAGTAATACTAAATAATAAAAGAAGTTAAATAAAAAATGAATACTAATATTGAATCATCTTCAATTTTTAGTATCTCGTATTGCATTAATGTTTTGATTGGTATTTGGTTCAAGTAGAAGATAGCTTATACTTTAAGGCGATAAAAGCACATACTTTCAATACAATATAAATAATAGCGATAAAGCTAATATTTATCCAGTACAAATTCTCACCCATATCAATTTTTTTTAGCATAACTTGTAACGTGACTAAATTATCCCCGGGTACAGATTAAAGCCGGTATATATTATGGGTCGGATATATGATATAATAATGTTACGATGATATGTGCCACAATGTAAAGTCCAGAGAGATAAGGCGTACCCAGACCCGATCGCGCACACGCACGATAATAGAAAAATAAATATGTCATAACGCACTCTTATTATATATATATACACCTGAAAGTCCACCACCACGGTACTGCGTTGCTGCCGATCAGTCAGTCGCCGTGTTTCGCACGGGTGCCACCCATATTATAGTTAAAGAAATATACCGATAATAAATGTGTATCCTGTATTTTTAAATTACCATGTTTGTTATATGATCAAAATCCACGTTTCTCCGACCTAACCAGTCTCGGATCCGTGGTGGTCGGTACCATATTAATGTCCGATCGTAAGGGAAACCTTACAAAATGGCGACCGTGACAGGACCCGAGTGGTTCTATAATATATAAATATTAAATTTTAATTTAAAAAAAAAAAAAAAAACTGTTTTGTATAATTCTGTATTCTTGTGACATTATGAAATTGCGTAATGTCATAATTCATATTATATAAAAATATATATGTTCAAATATTATATGTATATGTTGAGGCCAATTGAAGGTACTGTACTGTTGTGTGTGTGTGCGATACGTGGATGCTGGTGACGTGTGAAGCAGTGATCGGTGATCCCAATATACAAGGAGCCAGTGAGCCAACGTCATGTCTCGGATTTTATGGTAAATGTTTAAATTGTTTTGTGTTATATTATATATTACGATCCATTTACCGAGCGTTCAGTAGTTTCCCAAGATATATTCCCCGCCCAGCAGTCAAATTACCCTATTAATATAATATATATTATACATACAGTATTTCAGTTAGCTACTTCGTGTTAAAATATAGGCATTAAGTTTAAAAAAAGATATATAATTAAAAAAAAAAAAAAAAAATTGATTAATATTAGGTATTCGGTTAATAATAATATTAGATATTTCCGCTATGGTCAATCGCCCTATTGATGTGTCGCTATTGTTGTTGTTGTTTATATTAATAAACACTGTTGTATTGTCCGCTCTTATAGTCCAACACCCGGTGTGAATAGGTCTTGGCCGACGTTATTCAAACTAGTTCAAACCAATATAATCTATATTCATTTTAATATCAGTGATCATTCCACTCTCTAACCCTGGGTTAGAATAATAATTAAACACAGGAAATTTAAATAACCACCCAGTGTTATATAATATTTATATATCTAGTTAGTATTTGTAAGAATTCATTGTAATATATCAGTATTGGTGGGTTTAGTATAATTGCGCCGTCGGAGTGGTTACAGTCCAAACTCTAAAGTGCGTGAGAGAATGTATCATTATAATCCCCACAGTACTAAAATCATTGTATTTCACTAGGATTGTTTTATTTATTAAGTGTTCAATTACTTAATTGACGCTATACTTCTCGAGTACGTATCATCTGTTCACCTCATTGTTGTTGTTCACCTAATCAATTATAAATTATAATACTCGGTAATTCATGATGATCGACTGAAAGGACCTTAAACCTATACGTGTCTCAAAATAAACATAAAAATAAAAAACCTTTACTGCGACGAAGCAGTCTAATTCGATGCAAAGCGCCGGCAAATGCGATACTCGCCCCCCGGAACGATACAACCCCTCCCAACCATATAAAATCAATCTGCCCGCCTCCGATTTCGATATCACGATGTCCGAGGACGGGGACCAGCTTGGACAGTTGACGCCGTCCCCGGTCAATCTGACACAAGTTCTGGACGATCAGGATTACTTCCAACGGATGTTTGATCAGGTCCAGGCTCAAAATGAAGCGATTCGAAATCAAAGCGAAGAGTCAAATAGGAAATTTGATTTAATCCACGATTCCATCGAACGAACATGTAGTGCACTCAACGAAAAACTTGAACAGAACCGGATCGATTTAATTACGGACTTTAGAACCAGCCTTGCTGAGATCAATGAAAAATTCGAGGACAATCGTATAGAAATTAATGATAGGTTCGACCACCAACAGAGTATATTAAATAAGTTAGACTCAAAACTTGACAAGAATATTGAGGAATTACGTGCAGATCTAAGTTTCGCCAGTGTACAATGTCAATCCGACCAACAGAAACTTCGTACTGAGTGTAAGCAATATACTGATCGTCATATAGCGAATTATAAACGTGAAACAAAGGGAAAACTGTCAAGCATAACGGAACGAGTATGTCTAGTCGAGGGACAGGCAGCACGTCTTGCTGCGGTGGAAAATGCAATCCAAACAATCCAAACACACGGGACTACGTCAAGTGTTCCACGCATGTCAACATTCGGTCCAGCGCTCATAAACGATAATGTGAATACATTTTCACGACCTGAACGTAGCAATGTATTTTCGTCGACGGTAGTTCACAATACCTCAGTACCTATAACAACCACTAGCACAATGAACAATAACAGTAACAGCTCTTATCGTTTTGGTATACCAGGTACGATGACGTCTCAAGAGTTTTCCAGGATACCTCAGCCCTATAATTTTAACCAAAGTTTCGCGAGTCATACAGAAAAAATAAAGGATGTCGTCCCGGAATTTAACGGTAATATTGATCCGATACACCCCGAAGAATTTCTTGAAAAACTGAACAATTATTTTCAAAACCAAATGTTTACCGACCTAACAAAAATTAACGCCGCATGCAGTAGACTCAGTGATAGAGCCAAAAAGTGGTCGTACACCCTAGGCTCCATAGTCCTGTTTAACCATTTTGTTGAACGTTTTCGACGACATTTTTGGTGTCCGATGAAACAAGAAAAAGTACGTAATGAATTCTACCGCCCACATTATCACCAAGATACATCGAATCTACAAGAATATACCATTGATTGGATCAACAAAGTTCGGTATTTACACCCTCCTATTCCAGAAACGGAGAAGATTGAAAGACTACTATCGCATTATCCTCGATCAATTTCCAACACAATTCGTAATCTTCGACTACAAACAGTGGATGAGTTAATTAATGAAATCAGTTATTATGAGTATACTCTCAAGCCGACGAATAGCAATCAAAATAATCAACACACTATCAATAGTGCGACAAATCGTGATGATAATGAGGTCAATAGTGCTAACAATTCATCTCAAGATAACGGTAACATAAATGAAAATTCTCGATATCACGGTCGTAATTTTAATTCTAACTATCAATCCAACAGCCGTAATAATAACAATAGAAACTACAATTATCGTTCTAATTACCAAAATTCAAACCGCCACGAAAATAGTAACGGTACTGCCCCACCAACGACAAATGTGAGCCGTGGAATAACCGATAACCAGGGAAACGGACCCGACCAGGGAAACGCGAGCGGACGGGCTTCGTAAGGACCGAGGTCACGTCCCCTCTACAGTCCTCATACCATAAATATACTAACTCATCCATTAACAGAAAATCTACCTCAACCCGAAAAACCGTCGTTTATTCCGGAAATGTACATTAAAATTTTTAATCACGAATACGCTGCCTTATTAGACACCGGTGCGTCAGTTTCAGCCATGTCTGAAATTTTCTTTAAGTCTCTACAAAAAAATTTTCCAAAACAGAACCTACCTATGTTACCAATTACTGGCATCACTGTTTCAACCGCCCTCCTAGGTAAGAATAAGAAAATCCATACTCAGACCTTTTTGGAAATTGACGTGCACGATATTAAATCAAATGCGATATTTTTAATTGATCCTAGTCTATCGACGCAACTTATTCTTGGGAAACGATTGGTTAACCGATAACAAAATTATAATTAATTACAATGATAAAATGATCTCCTCTCCGTTTTGGGATGATAGTCCAAACGTAATTATTAAATCCGATAACATTAATCCTCGTATCGACACCATATTAGATAATATGTCTCTTAACGACGAATATAATCACGTTGATAACGAAACCAGTGTATCGTACCCATTAGAATACAAAGGTGACACCGGCCTATTACCGATAAACCATCAAAATGCCATTAGTAGTAATCAAATGACCGGTAGCATGTTAGACACCGCTGAACAACAACAATTAGACCAATTAGTGGCTGCTTATCAAGAAGTATTTCAAGACCGGCCGTCCTGGGTGGCATAATTACTTCTCGTATCAATTTAAGGTCATTGACCACAAGCCATTCCGATTAAAACCATATCCCGTCCCATTTGCACGGCGTCCCGCGATACAACGCGAACTAAATCGAATGTTGGACTGGGGGGTGATTGAGCGGTCTGAGGCAGCGTATAACAATCCAATTTTGAGTGTTCAAAAAGCCAATGGGTCGATACGTCTCTGTCTCGATGCGCGTAAATTGAACACGGTGATTGAACCTATACGTGACTCATCCCCACCTATAGATGAGATACTCGCAAAAATTCATTGACAAAAAGTACTTCACTACTCTCGATTTTATTTCGGGATATTGGCAGATACCTTTGGACCCAGATGTCCGGAAATACACCAGCTTCTTGTACGACGGTCGCTCATACCAGTTCTGCGTGGTACCGTTTGGGTTAAATGTTTCAAACGCAGCGTTTGGTAAAGGACTTGAGATGGCATTATCTCCTATGGCCCCTGAATATATTAGTTCGGTTGTAACGTTCGAAATTATATATCAGTACAGTGCTGGCCAAGTTATAATGTTCCCTCCTGTAGATCAGTGTCGAGACGATAACACCGCCGCACTACATCGGTAGCCTCCCACCGCCGCGTCGACGGGGAACAATACTCGATGCGAGAGCAAAGGTTGCAATTAAATAAACTAATGAATATTGGCCAATGTTTTTTTCTCTCCTCTTCACTTTTTCGTGTCACCGTTTCCAACGCGCACACACGCGGAATCAGTTCCGCGTAAATTTACCGTATAAAGTAATATACACCACAATATGGAGTAAATTATCCAGATCATTTCTGGTACGCCCTGGGGCGTGTGTATCCAAGATGGGTCGGAGTACGTGAGTACAAAAAATTGAAAATAAATATTAAACTCAAGAATAATAAAAATATATTATCACACCTTGGCCGGTATTCATTATTATCATGCATGTATTTTTATTTAAATATTATATTATATTATTCTCTATTACTACCATTGTAATGTATATATTATGTGTGGTAGCCCGAGGCGTACCGCAACCGTAGAATATGGTACATAAGTAAAATAAAAATAATAAAAATAAAAAATAAAATAAAAATAAAAATAATATATATAAGTAACTAATAATAATCAATTACTTATACTTATGCCGTGGTCGGACGCCCGTGGTATGGCCGATACACTATTATTATTTTTATTCCTTTGCATGATGTGTCAAGTCACAGTCGATGACATTAATTAATGTATTTATTAGTAATTTACTAATATTGTTTTATTATCTTTTATTGCTTAACTTATTTTTTCACAAACAAAGTTTTTATGCCGCAAGGCTTTTCTTTGTTTATAAATTCATATTATCACTTTACTCTTGAAATATACGTAACGATCATATAGAACAAAATTGTGTTATACATTACATTATTATAAAAAAAAAGAAAGAAATCCAGAGTACTCTGACTTCGGTCTCGGGCTCTGGTTGGCGACCTTATATATATATATATATATACAACTGGTTGTCACATAACACCACATAGAACTGACCATTCAAATATATAAATATGTGAGATGTTATAGATGGCGACCTTGCCAGGATGGTAGCGTTACCGGTACATGCGTTATGAATACCTATTATTATATATTGCATGCATGTACGGAAATGTGGCGAGTGTGGTGGACAGCGGCACAATGTATTATATTGTCATAGATCTGCTATTCCGTATACTTATAATAGTACATACCAGCATGACAGTGAAATTTTGTCTGTCCGACCGTAGTGAAAATATCGGCCAACAATAAGGTGTAGATAATATATATATATATATTGTAGGGAAAACTCCCAAAGAACCGGTACTGTCTGCGTGTATTTTCAGAAATTCTACAGTGACACGAAAAATGTCTATGTTGAACCTTAGTCGTCGTCGTTTGCTGTTCGTCGATGGTGCGGTGGAGGGAGGCGTCGTGTAGCGGTGCCGTGGGACCGATTGTCATCGTCGTCGTACCGTCTGCCGTTGGGTCCAAGTGCGTCGCCGTCGTCCGTCGTCACTGCAGGTGTTATCATCCCACTGACCAGAGTTCCCCGGCGAATAGTACATAGGTTAATTTTAAGCACTGTATGGTATGTAAGCGTCGGTGTGTGTGCCTGTAAATGAATATATCTAATGCTCTTTATCAGGTACGTGTTTGGTGACCTACATTAAGTTTATTTTCTACCACCGATTCGACAGTCAATATTGTAATCTTTTACGTCAACACCTCGGTGCGATCATTCCGGCCCCGCCGTGTGACCGTTCCCTTTGTGTGGTCAATAGATCTAACAATCTATAGATTTGTGGATACGTGTTTTTGTGATTGTTTTCTTCTCTGGTTTGGTCCGTGTTCACCATTGGGATATCTGTATCACAAATCTATATATATATATATATATATATATTATTATTAATTTTTGTTTTTTCTGTCGAATTCGTTGGTAGAATAAGGTTATATAGCCAGTTAGACCCGCGCACACATTGACGTATAGTTCGTAAGTTGGATATATATATATATATTGTAAACCATGGATACGTTGGTCACGCATCGACCATATATTAGGTTTTCGCACACCTGTGCTACCGTTCGTTCCGTGAAGGACACAGAGGTCAATATAATGCACCTACCATCGATGAAGTAGCTGTATTATTAGTTAATGAAGATAAAGGTCCCAGAGATATAGTTCTGCACGGTCGGAGTGGACAATTGAGTCGAGTTTCCGAATTGAATAGATCTTATGATGCATTGCAATATCCATTGATGTATACTATACTCTATTCGCCGTAAGTTGACCCACTTGCGCGCATGCATACTGAGCCGCCGAAACGTTCAGACCCCCCATGTCGGAGACAGGTGGTTTGTGATTGGTCAGTGGTGTTCGGCAATCGGCGGTGTTCGTCGTAGTAGTCAGCTGCCGCCGTGCATACAGAATGTTATACAAAATAATTTATACGAATTATAGCAATATAATAGCGCGCGTTCGCGGAGATAGTGTCGATACGTCGTGAAGATAATCAAATCACTACGTATACGCCAGGTGTGGTGGTAACGATCAACACTAGCGCTCCGAAGACGCGGTGGCCTGCGCAGCTACGACCGGTTTTCGTCGAGCAAGTGGGTCAACTTACGGCGAATAGAGTATAGAGGCGAAGACGGTTATCACATTAATATATTACAGGAAAATAACCAAAATCGAACCAAAACTGTATCCTGCATGCAATTTTATTCTTATAGGTTTATGGTTAGAGAAACAAGTCTAAATCATCTACATTATTACAAAACATTATTCAGCCAATTCGCCGTAGATATGATGGCAAAATTGATTTCTGAAACACTACACTTTATTCGTAACCATCAAAAACAACTACGTGCGGATAATTATGTTCAACTCCGAGATGCTGTTAACAATGATGCAAATATTAATGCTAATAACGTTGGGCAACAAGTAATTCTTCCTTCCTCTTTTACTGGCTCCCCACGTTACATGCATGAAAAAAATCAGGATGCCATGACTTATGTTCGTAAATTTGGCCGTCCAGATTTATTTATTACTTTTACATGCAACCCGGAATGGCCGGAAATAAAAAATGAATTATTTCAAGATCAAAAGTCGTTTGATAGACACGATATAATCTCTAGAGTTTTTCATCTCAAACTAAAAAAGTTTATGCATGTATTAAAAAATAAATATATTTTCGGAGATGTAAATTGTTATGTTTACAGTGTTGAATGGCAAAAACGAGGTTTGCCACACTGCCACATTCTTTTGTGGTTACAAACGAAAATTCAGCCAGATGAAATTGATAAAATTATTTCTGCCGAGATACCAAACAAAGACAGAGATCCTATACTTTATGAAATAGTTTGCAAGAATATGATTCATGGCCCATGCGGCGAGTTAAATATTAGATTGCCATGTATGAATATTGGAAAATGTAGTAAGAAATACCCTCACAAATTGGTCAAGGATACTCAAACTGGAGATGATGGTTATCCGACTTACCGACGGAGATCACCAGATGATGGAGGTTATACTGCAATATTAAAAGTTCGTGGTAAAACAGAAATCGTGGTTGACAACCGTTGGGTTGTACCGTATTGTCCAGTGCTATCTAGGTGCTTTAATGCGCATATTAACGTAGAATACTGTCATACGGTTAAAGCGATAAAATACATATGTAAATATATTAATAAAGGATCAGATAGAGCTACTTTTTCTGTTAATCGTGAAAACGATGAGATAACAAATTTTTTGAATGGTCGATACATATGTACATCTGAAGCGTTTTGGAGAATTTTCAATTTTGAAATCCATGATAGAGATCCGACAGTTCAGCACTTGGCTGTTCATCTAGAAAATGGACAGCGTGTTTTCTTTAATGATAATAATCTTCATCAAGTTATTGAAAATCCAAGAAAAACGACACTAACTGCATTTTTTTAACTGTGTTCACATGATGATTTTGCGAAAACACTGTTCTATCATGAAGTTCCTTCTTATTACACCTGGGATAATAGCAGAGGCTGGTTAAAGAGAAGACGGGGAAAAGATGTTCCAGGTTGGTCAGGAATAAAAATGGACACTGCCATTGGTAGAATTTACACGATTCACCCAAATCAAAGTGAGTGCTTCCATTTAAGATTGTTACTAAATTATGTACAAGGTCCTACTTCATTTGAAAGCTTGAAGGCCTTTGATGGAGTCATTCACGCGACTTTTAAAGCTTCCTGTTTTGCTCTTGGGCTTTTAGAAAATGACGAGCAATGGAAAAATACTCTAGCGGAGGCAACTCTTTCAGAAAGTCCTTCAAAATTAAGAGAATTATTCGCAATAATCATAGTTTTCTGCCAACCGTCTGAACCTCAATCTTTGTGGGAACAGTTCAGAAATGATTTTTGTGAAGATATTCTTCTTACAGAGCGCACTCGATTAAATGACTTGCAATTTACTTTTTCTGATGAAATATTTAATAAAGGTTTGATTGAAATAGAAGATAAAGTTGTTTTTCTGTCTGAAAAATATTTAACTGAATTTGGAATGAACTCACCTGTTCGAAATGAAAATGCATCTGATCTTTTTGAATTCTCAATTTTGCGTTCTTACGATAATAACCGATTACAAGAATTTGTAGAAATCAATTTACCAAAATTAGTAAATGATCAAAAATATGCTTTTAATGTTATTACAGAAAGCGTAATGAATCATCAAGGAAGAGTTTTTTTTTTAGATGCTCCGGGCGGTACAGGAAAAACATTCCTAATTAATTTGTTGTTGGCTCAAATTAGATCCTCAGGTAAAGTTGCATTAGCAGTAGCTTCATCTGGTATAGCAGCAACTCTCCTTAGTGGCGGCAGAACTGCTCACTCGACTTTCAAGTTACCGTTAAATGTATTATTTGATACAGAATACGTTTGTCCGATTCGTAAAAATGGCCCTCATGGAAAAATTCTTCAAAAAACCTCATTCGTTGTGTGGGATGAGTGTACAATGAGTCACAGATCACATATCGAAGCAATTGATCGAACATTAAAAGATCTTAGGTGTAATAATAAGTTTATGGGTGGCATAACATTCGTTTTCGCTGGTGATTTCCGTCAAACCTTACCAGTAATCCCTAAAGGTACTCGATCTGATGTCGTTAATGCTTGCTTAAAATCTTCCCATATATGGAACTATGTTGAAAAACTTTATTTGCGAACAAACATGAGAGTTTATTTATGCGGAGGGGACGATATTTTTCCAGCACAGTTGTTGAAAATTGGAAATGGAACTTTAGAAAATGAAAATGGTTACATTTCTGTCAATCACACGATTGGACGGGTGGTCAATAACGTGTTAGAGTTGATTTCTACAGTTTATCCAGACATTTTTAATCTGTCCAATAAATCAGATCAGTGGTTATGTGAAAGAGCTATAATCTCTCCAAGAAATGTAACAGCAGAAGAAATTAATGATATCATCCTTCTAAAATTCGATGGACACTCACGTGAATATCTATCTATTGATACAGTTACATCAACAGATGATGCTATTCATTATCCACAAGAATTTCTCAATTCTCTTTCTCCTTCGGGATTTCCTCCTCATAAACTAAAATTAAAAATTGGTGCTCCAATTACATTATTACGTAATCTTCAACCACCGAACTTATGTAACGGTACAAGATTACAAATAAAATCGTTGCAAAATAATATTATAGAAGCCGTAATTCTTACAGGGCCAGCGAAAGGAGAAATTGCATTTATTCCAAGAATTCCCATGATTCCCTCTGACTTGCCGTTTTCTTTCAAACGGCTTCAATTCCCGGTTAAAGTTTCTTTTGCCATTACCATAAACAAAGCACAAGGTCAAACATCCAAGTACGTTGGCGTAGATCTTCGTACAGAGTGCTTTTCACATGGGCAATTATACGTGGCATTTTCTCGAACTGGAGACCCGAATCATCTTATGATTTTAATTTCAACAGGAAATATAACAAAAAACATCATATACTCAGAAGTCTTATAAAATTCATATTTTAATTCTTTTTTTTTCTTTAATAAATTTTAATAAATCTTTAATAAATTTTCTTTAATAAATCTTTATCAACCATAAATTATTTCTTTTTTATCAGTATTTATTTTTATCATTTATAACGCTAGAAACCGTTTTTTATATTTACTAGCCGATCACAATAAACAATAATATTTGAATAAAAAATTCTACATATCATGGTCCGAAGGCAAAATAAACAACCAATCACGGGCTGTGACGGGTCGGCTAGTATATAATATAAATATACATTTATATTTATAGTCTGTATGTATTTATGACTCCGACTGCAAAATCTGTGGTGACACCCGCCCGTCAGTACCGGAAATGAACACATTTCTATTGTCTTATTTATCTCTAAACCTTTGATATCTGGATAAGATTTTATTTAAGTTTACCCCCGCGTTCTGTCAACTATTTGTTCTTGTATCTTGCCTTTGTATGGATAGTGCAGGGAAACGGGAAACTCGTCCACCCGATCGACTGCTCGACGCTCTATTGAACTCTAACAAGATCAAAACAGTTCCCGCAACCATGACCAACACGGTCACTACTTCGAACCCACCGATCATAACGCCACCTACGGTAACCATGTCAGCTCCATCGATGCCTGGTAACCCTTCGGCTAATCATCAACCCAAAGCATCATCCTCAGAAAAACCTGGATCGGATCCGGATGTTCAGGCAATGCTCAGGCAGGTGATGACCGATCTTGCCAAAAACCATGCCCAGACTACATCAAAAATTGAGAAACTACATCTAGGAACTGAAGAAAAATTTACTCAGTGTCTTAATCAATACCAACTCACAGATACTCGTCTGGCAAAATTGGAAGACGACAACGTAGAGCTCAGAGCTCAAGGTCTCCAACAATCCACTACCAATAGTAATGTGTCCGGTCGACTTACAACACTCGAAGATGATATTGTACACATGAGGAATGACATATCCCGGTTAGTTGATCAATATCGGGTATCTAACAATCCGGATTTATCACACATTTTGAAACCGACACCTCTGTCATCCACCTCAGCTGAAAATTGTTCTGTCAATTATAATACATCATCGATACCTCCGGCGTTTCCATCGGTAAACCAACCAGCTGGCAACTTGACGATGTTCGATTTAGCGCGATCATCTTTTCTTGGGCCTCAAGAACGTTTTCAAGATGCCGTGGCTGAATTTTCCGGACAAATTAGAGTTCTTCATCCAGAAAAGTTCATTACGCAAGTTGATGCCTATTTCGAAAGTGTACTCGTATCACCTGCTCAACAACTCATATCTGCTCAACGTCGCTTAGTCGGAGATGCACAAGTCTGGTATGAGTCACTGATCCCATCGCCCCGATCATATGCTGAATTCCGTCAATCATTCCGCCAACATTTTTGGTCTTCAGCCACCCAACGCAAGGCCCGGAATGAAGTTTTCCGCCTCTATCAGTATACCCGATACGATGGTTTAGCCACCCACGCTATGAAATGGATTGCTGGGGCAAAGTATCTATCTCCGCCTATTGAACAAGCTGACCTTGTGTCTACCATCATTCAACATTACCCCACGCCACTAGGAATGGCTATCCGTGGTCGAGGCCCTCGTGCTACAAACGAGTTGCTATCGGTATTAAAAGAATTTGAGGAGTCTGCCTCATTTTGTGAACGACGTCGTGAGGAGAACAATACCCGACCACCCTTTCAACACCAGACCGATGTAAATCAACAGCCCCGACACAATTTCCGACGAGACAATAATAACCGGTATCAACCTCGCACACCAGTTCAGGAAAGTGCCGTACCTCGACCAGTGACCCAGATTAATGTCTCGGGAAACGCCGACGAGGCTCGTGCGTAAGTACGTCACGTCACGAAGCCTCCATATCCAATACTATGCGTACCGTTCCACCTCCTGTTGTCGTGGATAGGGACCAGCCAAACGGAAAACGACCTGGACTACCGATCACTATTTTCATTAAACAGTTTAACGCCTTGCTTGACTCAGGTGCCGCCATCTCCGCCATTTCCGAAGAAATATTTGCGAACATCAAACGAAGCATTCCGGAAGGAGAATGTTTGTCGATTTTACCAGTCACCGGAGTGACAATATCGACTGCTGTTCGAGGTCGTAGTCGAAAAGTTACAACACAGGTCCTCATACCATTTTCCGTTTCCGGGCATATCACTGACTGTATCTGCCTTGTTGTTCCTCACCTTGCAACCTCGATCATACTAGGAGATGACTGGTTAACCCAGAATCAGGTCTGTCTTGATTACTCAACACGGATGTCATCTTTGATGACAAAAGATGGGGACTTGATGTACCATTTCGGTTACTCAAGAAGAATCAGTAAATCCGATAAATGCGTTCTTCACTATGTCGATATCCCCAGAAGACTGTGTTCGAACAGTCTCCGAACATTGGATATCTAGTGTTGAAATGATATATCAACAACTGCACTCATCGAACAGTCACAACGTCGTGGCTAGTCTACAGATAACACCCAATGATGATCTATAACCATTCGGCAACATAACGGACCATCTTTCAAACGTTATAGTACCCTCTTCTGAACAATTTGAGAAAATGTTGGACCTTTTTCATGAGTATCATCAAATTTTTCGGACACGACCCGGCTTGAATTCGTTATACACCTGTCGTTTCAACACCACAGAAGATGTACCATTCAAAGTACGTCCATATCCAGTGCCTTTCGCTCGTCGTCCCGCCGTTGAAAAAGAACTGGCCCGTATGCTTAACTGGGGGGTGATTGAGAGGTGTTCATCACCCTACAGTAATCCAATAGTATGTGTTGGTAAAGCAGATGGCACAGTCCGGCTCTGTCTCGATGCTCGGAGAGTGAACAAGATTATCTTACCGATGCGTGATTCGTCGCCCCCACTCGATGAGTTACTTGCACGTTTTGGCGGAAAAGCGATGTTTTCCAGTATCGATTTCACAGCTGGGTATTGGCAAGTTTCGTTACACCGCGATGTTAGGAAGTACACTGCTTTTGTGTATGATGGTCGAACGTACCAGTTCTGTGTAGTACCATTTGGACTCAATATCTCGAATACCGCGTTCCAACAGGCTTTGGAATCGGTGCTCTCCAATCAAATAGAAGTTGACGTAGATGAGGCGCTCGATGACCTTCACATATACGTCGATGATGTGCTCGTGTCTTCGACATCATTTGATGACCACCTATGTCGTCTTCTACTTTTATTCAAAAAGATTGCTGTCTCTGGAATGACTTTAAAATTCAGCAAATGTAAATTTTTCCGGGGCAAAATCAAGTTCTTGGGCCACATCATCACACCTTCAGGAATGTCTATGGACCCTTCCAAACTCCAAGCTGTTCACGATTTTCCAGTGCCACGCAACAAAAAGGACCTTCAGTCATTCATAGGGTTCTGCAATTTTTATAGGAAATTCGCCGACCATCACGAGTCTTTTATTGGTCCACTCATTAACCTTTTGAAAAAGGGGGTTCCGTGGCGGTTCACAGAAAACGATCTATCCAATTTTAATTCTGTCAAATCAGTATTTACTGAACGTTTCCTTGCTCACCCTGATTTCAATTCTGACTTTTATTTACAAACTGATGCAAGTAACCTCGGACTCGGAGCTGAATTGTTTCAAATCAATGCTTCCTCTGAGAGACAAACGATTGGGTTTGCGAGTCGAACGTTGAACTCCGCAGAAGAGAATTATACTGTAACTGAGCTAGAGCTCTTATCTATCGTTTTTGCGTGTAATAAGTTCCGGGTGTTCATTCTTGGTTACCCCATTCATGTGTTGACTGACCATCAAGCACTTATATTTTTGTTCCGGTGTAGGCTTCGAAACGCACGTCTTACTCGTTGGACGCTTGTGCTTCAAGAGTTTAATCTAAGGATTCGACATATCAGCGGACCTAGTAATATAACCGATGTTCTATCTCGCAATCCTATCGGCCGTGATACAACCGCTGGGCAGTATCGTTCACCGTACATTTTCATAACCACTCCCAGTAAGTTGTTTTCTGAGCACCAATCCCATATTCAAGCTTTCAATCATATATTGTCCGAACAACGAAGGGATGAAAGGATCGGGAAAGTTATTGATGCTTTATCTGAGAGCTCGTTGGTGTTGACTGCATGTATAGGGACATCTTATTCTATCGCCGACATCTCTCCTCCGATAAGTGGTTAGTCTGCGTCCCTCTGCATCGAGTTGATGAGCTTATTATCAAGTTTCATATACACTTCGGACATGTCGGTCCGAAGAAATGCATTTCAGCAATCCGGGATGTGTGTTTCTTTCGTGGTCTGAGTACGAACGTCCGCAGGATTGTCAAAAGTTGTGACCTCTGTCAACGTGCGAAGTTTTCGACAGTACGGACAGAGGGCGAAATGCAAAATGTGTTAGCCACCACACCTCTTCAACGTGTCTGTGTTGATCTCTATGGTCCCTTGCCACCTGGATGGAACCATGTAAAATATATTTTTGTCGTCCTCGATTGTTTCTCACGATTCGTTAGATTGTTCCCAATCAAACGATCTACCGCCGTTGTCGTGACTAATCGTATGATTAACGATTATGTTGCCATCCACGGTACTCCAAAGACCGTTGTCTCCGACCATAGTGTCCAGTTTGTCAGCCGAGTATGGCAGGCTCGTCTTACAGCCATTAGCGCGTCTGTAACTACTACTAGTGTGTACCACCCCCAAAGTAACCCGGCTGAGAGGGTTATGCGAGAATTAGGTAGAATTTTTCGGACCTATTGTCACCAGGCTCATACTGAATGGCCCCGTTATGTCAAATATATTGAGTGGGTTCTAAATCATACTGTGCATGAGGCGACCGGTTTTACCCCTAGTGAGATTTTTCTGAAAGAAGATCGATATAGTCCGATTTATGAAGCCGTAGAGTGCCCCCCAAAACCCGCAGATGACTATACAGTCAAGCTGCCGAAGTTCAACGAATCAAATCTGAAGAACGCCGCATTCGCCATAATCGTCAGGGGAAACCCACAAAATTTTCTATAGGAGATGAAGTCCTAGTTCGTACCCATCACTCCTCCTCTGCCGTTGACCGACAGATTAAAAAAATTTTTATGTTGTATGAAGGTCCATACAATATTATCGAAGTCAAAAACCATAACGCGTATGTATTAAACGACCCTGTAACGAATCAGGTACGAGGAACATTTAACGTGATCTTCCTCCGAAAGTATGTCCGTCTTAACACCACAATAGCACAATAATGTTGGTATGAAGGATAAGGTCCACCATACCAATGTACCTCCGAGAAACCCGGAAAACGACCACTATACCATAATAATATAAAATATTTACAATTTCTCCCTTTTCGTGTGCAGAAGCATCCCTCGGCAAGCCCGCGGTACACTTCTACAGGGGGGTCTCTGTAACGTTCGAAATTATATATCAGTACAGTGCTGGTCAAGTTATAATGTTCCCTCCTGTAGATCAGTGTCGAGACGATAACACCGCCGCACTACATCGGTAGCCTCCCACCGCCGCGTCGACGGGGAACAATACTCGATGCGAGAGCAAAGGTTGCAATTAAATAAACTAATGAATATTGGCCAATGTTTTTTTCTCTCCTCTTCACTTTTTCGTGTCACCGTTTCCAACGCGCACACACGCGGAATCAGTTCCGCGTAAATTTACCGTATAAAGTAATATACACCACAATATGGAGTAAATTATCCAGATCATTTCTGGTACGCCCTGGGGCGTGTGTATCCAAGATGGGTCGGAGTACGTGAGTACAAAAAATTGAAAATAAATATTAAACTCAAGAATAATAAAAATATATTATCACACCTTGGCCGGTATTCATTATTATCATGCATGTATTTTTATTTAAATATTATATTATATTATTCTCTATTACTACCATTGTAATGTATATATTATGTGTGGTAGCCCGAGGCGTACCGCAACCGTAGAATATGGTACATAAGTAAAATAAAAAAAATAAAAATAAAAAATAAAATAAAAATAAAAATAATATATATAAGTAACAAATAATAATCAATTACTTATACTTATGCCGTGGTCGGACGCCCGTGGTATGGCCGATACACTATTATTATTTTTATTCCTTTGCATGATGTGTCAAGTCACAGTCGATGACATTAATTAATGTATTTATTAGTAATTTACTAATATTGTTTTATTATCTTTTATTGCTTAACTTATTTTTTCACAAACAAAGTTTTTATGCCGCAAGGCTTTTCTTTGTTTATAAATTCATATTATCACTTTACTCTTGAAATATACGTAACGATCATATAGAACAAAATTGTGTTATACATTACATTATTATAAAAAAAAGAAAGAAATCCAGAGTACTCTGACTTCGGTCTCGGGCTCTGGTTGGCGACCTTATATATATATATACAACTGGTTGTCACATAACACCACATAGAACTGACCATTCAAATATATAAATATGTGAGATGTTATACGGTCCTACCCAAAGATATACACATATATGTTGATGACATATTGATTGCGTCACAAACTTTCACTGAACATATTCGAAACATTCAATGGTTGTTCGACAAAATTTTGAATGCATATTTAACGCTCAAATATTGCAAATGTAGGTTCGCTAAATCCAGAATAAAATTCTTAGGTCACTATATCTCAGACGGGGGGTTTTCTATAGATCCCGAAAAGACTCAAGCAATCAGCGAATTTCCAGAGCCCCGAAACTGGAAAGACTTACAGTCATTTATAGGATTCTGTAATTTTTATAGGAAATTTTCACATAATCATTCAACGTTATTAGTACCACTTGCTCGTTTATTGAAAAAAGGAGTCCCCTGGGAATTTGGACAATCCGAAAGAACGATTTTTCAAGAGATTAAAAATGTATTCAGTAAACAGGTCTCCCTAACGCATCCCGATTTTAATAAAACGTTTCGCTTCTATCTTAGGGCTCGGTGCCGAGCTTTTTCAAGTCGATCATAACAATGTACGACACACAATTTCTTTCGCGAGCCGAACCCTTATTGCTGCCGAAAAGAATTATACGATCTCTGAGTTAGAATTATTAGGCATCGTGTTTGCTTGTCAGAAATTCAGGGTATATATATTAGGGTATCCGATAGAGCTGTACACCGATCATCAAGCGTTGACATTTCTCTTTACGTGTAAGCTACGAAATGCACGGTTGTCCAGGTAGACACTTTTGCTACAAGAATATAACTTAAAAATTCGTCATTGCCCAGGTAAAGAAAACCCTGTAGATACACTGTCTCAAAACCCAGTTGGACGTGATGACGTCAACGACAACAGACAACCAGTAATTTTATCTATGATGATACCACCCACTTTACCCAGCTCTCTAACACAAATTCTATACCAAATGTCAAACGAGCAGAAACGAGACGATAAATTGCTAAAAATTCGAGATAATCTCAACGGTAATAATTGTTTGAGTAAGCAACTGTCGAAATATTACCTACTACATAATGATATCTTGTTTGTACGAAAGTCCGATCATAGTGCTTCGCCGTGGTCTATTTATACACCAAAACATTTAGAGAGAACTCTAATTATTGCGTTTCACGACTATTACGGGCACCCTGGGTCGTTAAAACTGCACATGCACTTCGTAAACATATTTATTTTGGACGTTTTTTCAGAACGGTCCGCGAAGTAGTACGTGCCTGCGACATATGTCAACGTAGTAAAGTAATTAACTACAATCCCGAGGGCGAGATGGTGTCGGTGTTAGCCAGAGATAAACTAGATCGCGTATTAGTAGATATATATGGTCCGTTACCGACAGGACAATGTCGATATACCTATATCCCCGTAGTACTCGATAACTTTACTCGATTCGTTAAACTTTTCCCGTTGTGCAAAGCAACCGCGAAAGCATGTATAAGGAAAATACTAACCAACTATATACCCACGTACGGATAACCAACAACTATTATTTCTGACCATGGTAAACAATTTACGAGTAAAATCTGGCAACAATCGTTATGTAAACTTGGTGTCCAGCCGTATATGACCAGTGTGTATCACCCACAGTCCAACCCCGCGGAGAGGGTTATGCGTGAAATAGGGCGGTTATTCAGAACATATTGCTACAATAGACATCAGAGTTGGCCTAAATACGTAGGATATGTTGAATGGGTGTTAAATAACGTGAGACATGAATCAACACACTCTACACCAGCCGAATTATTTTTAAATATGACGGGGAAAAGTCCATTGGTTGATATCATAGATTTTTCACCAAGTTCAATCATAAGTAATATCGACCGAATAACCATCGGGAATACGTAACCGTAATGCATATACAGTCATTCACCCAGAGTTGAGATTGACTCGTGGGACGTTTAACTGCATCCATCTAAAAAAGTATAATCCACCCCAAGACAAATGAATATGATAATAGAGATAGTAAAGTTGGAATTTCTGCATGTTAAAAAAAAAAAAAAAAAAAATGTATTATGTATCAAAGATAAAACAAAGAAAAGAAATTACTCGGATAGGCAACTGAAAGTTGAAAGAAACTATACATTGATTAAATCTAAATTCTTAACAGGGATAATTTCACATTATTTTTGGGACAGATTATGCGCATGGTACTCTTACAAATCTGTCAGGGGGTTCTGTAACGTGACTAAATTATCCCCGGGTACAGATTGAAGCCGGTATATATTATGGGTCGGATATATGATATAATAATGTTACGATGATATGTGCCACAATGTAAAGTCCGGACAGATAAGGCGTACCCAGACCCGATCACGCACACGCACGATAAAAGAAAAATAAATATGTCATAACGCACTCTTATTATATATATATAAGTAGTATAGATGTACCATTCCTGCCACACTTTTATTTTATCAATAAAAGATCACAAAGAAAACAATGTACAAAAAGATCAGACAATTGAAATGCAATAATTACTATAAGTTTTTCGCAAAACTTATAATATTAATAATTAAAAATTGAAATGCAATATTTCCCCAAAAATATTTTTCACAAAACTTATGAAATTAATAATTAAAAATTGAATTGCAATAATTATTAAAATATTTTTTATTTTTTTTTACAAAACTTATGACATTAATAATTAAAATTGAAATACAATAATTATTAAAAAGAAATTGAATACCTTTGTTAAAGGAATTGAAATGTATAATAAAACAATGGATATGATATATATATATATATAACAAAAGATTTTAATAAATTACAAGAAAATGAAATGCAAAATGAAATAGAAAAATCAATATTAAATAATAAAATATTTGTTAAGTTTTGTAAATATGAATACTATATTACTAATAATAAAAATATTAAAATCATGAAATATAATCTAAATGCAATTCCTATTAAAGGAAATATTATAATCGTCGATAATGGACACAATATTTCTGGAAATGGAAAGCCGTATGCTTCTAAAATACTAGAATCACCAACTTGGCTCGAAATTTGTAAGATAGCTAATGATTTAATAATTACAACAGGTACTTTTTTATTCAAATATCTTCATGATATTTGTGTTTTTCAAGATTTAGGAAATATTAAAATTTGTTGTCTTGGCATGGGAGGTACAGATTCCGATCACAAATTGCTTAGAATATAACTAAATAATCATCATTTTTTTAATAGAAATATTTCTATTAAAAATATCTTAATATATTATATTTAAATAAATTTTTTATAATTGTCAATAAATTCTAAACATAAATGTCCACATATAGGAGGATCATTATAGTTTTGAAACTTGTTATTGTTATACCACAGATTATCATCACCTAAATAATTTAAAATTTCAGGAGGAGGAGTACTCGAAAATGAATCAAAATATATTTTATAATTTTTTATTCTTTTCCATGCAACCCAATGAGAACCGTTTTGAGTAGAATTATTTAAATTAAATATCCCACATTCATTTAACCAAGGTTTTTCAGGTAATTCATTTATCATGAAACAACCTCTAAAATTTTTTATATTATTTCCAAATTTTATTATATCAAAATTACTTAACGGTTCGATATTTATATTTTTTACTTTACTCCAAAAAGTTGTATATCAACCTGGATAATTTTTAATGTTTTTTCTAAATATTGATATATCGAAATTAATCATTTTTTCGATTTTTTTTTTTTATTTGTCTTCAATCCAGAACCTTTATTTTTTTCCATTTCTTTATTGTGTCGAATTATTTCCTCTTCTTTTTTTTCTTATGTTTACTATCTTTATAACTATCATACAATGCAATTAAAGCTGGAGTAGCTACTGCTGCAGCTTCTAGAAAAGGTAAAATTAATGGTAAAAATCCACCTTTAATTTGCTTCGGTGTAATCTCCAACCTTACTCCAGAATTTTTTTTCTTGGCATTTTTTAATTTATCTATTTGATTTTGATCTAAATAATATTTATTTTCTCCTTTATATATTTTATCACTAGCAATATGAATTGTTGCATTAGAATTTTTTTTATGAGCTTCAGCCAACTTTTTTTTATGGTTTTCAGTTAATTTAAAATGCATTTTATTATACAAAATATTTATTTAAAAATATTAAATTTTATTCAAATATTAAATTAATTCCTAAATATCTTTTTGTTTTCATTACATTTGCAGTTGTCAAAGCAGCAATTTTTTCATTCAAAGAACTATCAGAAGCATAAAATCTTTCCATTGCTTTTTGTTGTAAATTTTTATTAGCGATATGTCTTGTTTTAGTATCTTTATGATCTTTATAAAAATAATCATGTTCTCTTGCATATTCGTCTAACTTGTTAATCGGGGGAATATTTTCATCTAAATTTGTAAATGGTCCTAGATAATTATATCCAGGCCAATGTATCGGAGGTAATTTTGAACAATTTAAAAAATCATTAAAAAACCCTGAACCTTTTATAATATCCTTTGGTAAATGTGAAATATACGACATTAAGTATTCTACACCTTTAACGGGAATATAAATTATCTTTTCTATTTTTTTAATACAAAAATTAAGAATTTCAAGTTTTTCATCATGATAAGTGTTTTTTCCCGATCTTTTTGCAGATGATATAACATGTAGTCTGTCAATTAATTGTTTAATATTATATTCTAACTTATTTGTTGTTTCTTTTGGTAAATTTAACAAAGATTGTAGTAAATATTCAACACCTTTTTTGGGAGTATCAATCAGTGTTTCCATGTTTCGTTTAAACAAATGAACAATACCAAGTTTTTCATTATGAAAACCATAATTTCCCGCTATTTCTTCTGCTAATATAAAATATAGTCTGTCAATTATTTTTATTATATTATTGATATAAATAAATTCAATAGGATTATTTGTATATTTTATTAAACCTTCTCCTTTGGGTAAACTTTGTGATTCTTTCAGTGTTGGTGATTTATCTTTTTTTGATGTTTTTGGTTTACTTTCTTTAGTTTTTGTTGATGTTAGTTTAATTTTTTCCCAAATAGGTTTAATCATTTCATTATATTTAGCACTTCCACTTGATTTAAGTTTTCCTGTGTTAATATCATTATTTTGGTATATTGAATCTGTTTCAATTAATATTTTTTCATAATTTTCAAAATCTTCCTTTGTATAAAATTCTGGTTTTGTAACATCTGTATGAGTTAATAATCTCCACATACCTGGGGTTAGTATATGTTTTTTTCCATTTAAAATTATATCATCAAAGTCAAATATTATAGGGTATTTTCCGATCATGAATTCATCATTTTTACTTATATGATATATTCCAAATGGATTAACACTTTTAGCTTCATTTGGTAAAGTTGGTAAATATTTTTGCGCATTTTCACCTAATATTATTATATTTTTAGGCATAGGAGATTTATTTGTTGTTATTCGTGGAGAACTTTTAGGTGTTTTCATATTATCTTGATCTTCTGTTAGTCGTAATAATTCTGGATTACGAGGTTTATAAGGAGTAGGTATTATCATCTTTTGAATATCATTATCGGTTTTAATAGCAACCTCTTTAACGTCATTAACAGATGATTCAACATTTGATAAGGCTTTTAATATTGGTTCATAATGTTTTACTTTTTCTTCTGATGTATATTTATCGTTTAAAACTGTTTTTCTATAGTTATTTTGTAAAATTTTTTTAAGATTAATTATTTGTATATATTGTCCCTGAATAGGGGACGCGTTATTGTTGTCACCTTCATCTTCATCTTTTTTTATTAAATTTAAATTTTTTTCGGATTGTTCTAAATCTGATTTTTTAAAAGTTTTTTGTAAATTTTGTCTAAGATGAATTAATTGTTTCATTTTTTCTGTTTCGTTTTCTAAGTTATTTCCGACCTTGGAATTGTTTTGGTCTTCAAATGTTATATTTTTTTTAATTTTATTTTTTAATTCATTTTGAATTTGTTTGATATCCATTTATTACATAATAAATAATTTTCATCGTTCATCAATACTTAAAATATCATTACCTTTATTGTCATAGATAAAATTTTTTATTATGTCTATTGTTATGAAACCATATGTTTTTATTTTATTTTTTTTATCATATGTTTTACAATAAGTTCTAAAAATGTCTTTAAATTTGTCTAATGGTATAATTTTGCTAATAAAATCGAACCATATTTTTTCAATATAATAATTTGACTGATTAAAAACAATTATAACAGTTAAATTATTTTTTATTGTTTTTATATCTACTGAAGTATAGCTTTGTTTTAAATAAATAACACTAATATTCTTTGATCTCGATCTTATAAAATATTCCATTATCAACTTTTGATCTTCTAAAAGAAAATCATCAATAACCACTACACTATTAGGTTCACAATCATCAACAGATATTATATCACCATCAGAAAAATGAATGTTTATAGAAGATATTCCATCAAATATTTTTTTTTATTTTTTATAAACTGGCTGATCAATATTTTTTGTAAAAATATATAGATTTTTATATGGAATCCAATAACTTATAATCATATTATACAACAAAGTTGTTTTACCACAGCCAGATGCTCCTACCACTAAAACTCGTGAAGGTATTTCAAATAAAGATTTTTCTTTACTATCATCTTCAATATATTTTTTTACCACTAATTTATCCATTTATATAAAAAAAAATATATATATTTGCTATTATAAATAATAATGTATAATATTTTTAAAAAATACGATCAATATATTGAAAGATCTCAATATAAAACTTTTTTACGTGCGAATAATTCACAACTTAATACACCTAATAAAACTACAATTTTTAGAATAGATAATATGGATGATTTTCTGAGCATTAAAGATGCAAAGTTTTATATTTATGGTAGATATTTGCAAAAAGATGGAAAAGATTATCCTAAAGAATCAAAAATACAACTAATTGATAATTTTCCTGCATTTTTATATACTAGAATTGAAGTTAAAAAACATGGTAAAGTCTTGGATGAAATCGAAAATCCAGGAGTTGCTAGTACAATTAAAGGTGTGTTAGATTTTTCTGTGGATCCAAACGGACCAATTATAAACTCAGGATTTTCAAGCAAATATCAAGGTGGAGGTCGTTTTAATGTTATGGGTAAATTATCACAATTCGGATTAGGATGGTTTAAAGACCAAATATATCCTGTTTTCCAAGGTGATATGGAAATGATTTTTACGAGATATACAGATGATGATGCATTGTTAAA
Source organism: Diuraphis noxia (assembly GCF_037042655.1). Taxonomy (NCBI): domain Eukaryota; kingdom Metazoa; phylum Arthropoda; class Insecta; order Hemiptera; family Aphididae; genus Diuraphis; species Diuraphis noxia. The sequence goes on along the minus strand of NW_028301715.1, from coordinate 4,174,011 downwards.
AAAAGTTGTTATAGGAACAGAAGATGGAAAAATTATTATTGATGAATTTACACTTAGAATTCCAATTTTAGAATTCAATCCTATGTATAAAGTTTTATTGTTAAATGATTTAAAAACAATTTCTCAAGAAAAAAAAAATATTTTTAATTTTAAATCATGGCAATGTATTGAAGAAAGAAATATATCAGGAAAAACCATAAAACTCGATTTAACAACTCAATATCGAAGTCTTAATAGTCCTTTGTTTGCCGGTGTGGTATTTCAAACAAACAAGTTAAATACTCAAGAACATGATCCTTGTGAATTTGATCATTGTAATGTGAAAAATTTTAGGTTTGAAATAAATGGAAGACGTTATCCTGAAGAAACTCAAGATCTAGATTTTAAGAATGAAAAATATTGTTGACGCCACAATCAATGCATGCACCTGCACACCATGTCCACCACCAAAAGCCCGATAAGCTTATCTGTCGACCGACTGGTCACGGCGGCGGCGACTCCGCGTATTCTCTCGACTCGACCAGTACAGGTGACGTAGCCGCGACGACGTGTGCGTGTCGTCCGTTGCCGCTTTGTTTTTGGCAGAAAAGGTATTATTGCCGTGCAAATATATCGCCGTATGTAAACGTACTTATTCGCCCGTCCCTCGTCGCAGTGCGAACGTTTACATTATTATTATGTATTAAGTCGATGATCATCGCTCGTCCGCAAAGTGCGCAACGTGACTCGACATATTCGAAAATACTATTATAGTACGTGAGTGTTGGCCATTAGTATTATTACCGGCTGCCCGTCATTATTGCTACGTCGACAAGTTATTACGCAACTGGTCCAGCGGTTCCACCACGACTCACACACTGCAATCCACGGTATCAGGTCGTACTATCATTGTGTATATTTATTATCACTTCGGGATGTTTATATGATATTAATTGTTATCGTTCTGTATTCGTATTATTGTTGAATTATATTATTATTTAAATTATTATTATAACGATCGCATGTGATCCGAAATTTATTATATTATTGTTATACTATTACATTATTAGTATAGTATTTTGTACTTACGGTGGTCGTTTGTGACCATATTATTACTAACATAGGTTAAGACCTCATTTGTATTATTATCTGTATTTCAAATATTATTCAATTATTTGTCATATTGGTATTCGCTTGTTTACTATCCATATTTTAATTCCTGCTGTTGGCAATCTCCTGATAAGTTATTTGTTGGGCGTGCCAGCCGAAACAAATATTGTGAGGCTTATGATAGTTTGATGGATTATAAAAAAACTTTTCATAAAACTCATCAAGAACTTCCTTTGATGTATAATGATCCAAACGATTTTAAAACATTTAGAACAATATATCTTGTAAACATGACTAGACAACCAACAAATATTTCTGCAACTAAACAAAATATTATTTTACATGTGGATTTCAATGAAGATTTACCTAAAAGTACAATTTGCTATGTATTTTTCGTTAGAAATGATGAATTTTTATTTGATATTGAAAAAGGAACAATTGAAGAATCTTTTACTGATTAAATTAGATAATAGATTTACACTTCTTTTAAGAGAATTATGTTCATGTCTTTTTGACAACAATAATAGTACTCCACCTCTTTCTGGAATAAATTTTTGTGTTTTCAATAGAAATATTTCTATTGAAAAATAATTTTAATATTTATTTTGTTTTTCTTCAATTAGATCAAGATAAACAATAAAATCATGACCAAAATTAACAATATCACCATTTTGATCAAGAATATATATATTTATCTTTTGAATTGTTCTTACATTTACTTGTCTGTACATTATTGGATTACATCTTATAAAAAGATTATTTGAATCATAATAAAAAACACACAAAAGTTCCTCTTCGATAACTTTTTCATCAATAGATGAAACAGACTTTTCAATTATGTTGCAATGTACTTCTAATAATTGTTTATTTATATTATTATCTAATTTTTCAGAATCTCCTACATGTTTATATAAAACATTATTATCAATCCCTAAACTTAATTTTAAATTTTCGTCTATCAAACAAGTATTTTTTTGAAGTTAATTTAATAAAATTATTATCATTTAGTAATTTGATATTTGAAGGTAATAAACTATTCAATTGATCAATTGAATAGTTACCTTCAATTTCAGTTTTATATATTTTATCAGATTTTTTTGTTTGGCTAAATATAACACCGTTTATATTTTTTTAAAAACATTGTGTATAAAAAATTGGTTTGTTTGATCCTGTTATTTTATATTCAATATCAGGACCTAGTTTCCACGAATCAGGCCATACCCTATTTATAGGGATTAAATATCCCATATAATCAAAACCTAAACAATTTGATAAATATTCATCAAAACTTAGACCGATTGAGGCTGTAATATTTAAAAAATCATCAATTAATTCAAGACTTATTTTAGGAAAATCATAACAATTCATTAAATTTTCAATTTCATTTATTGTGTATATTCCTATTGGAATTTCAATCTTCGGTATTTCACCATTTCTACCTAATCTAATTGTACATTCTTGATCTATATTTATATATTTTTCTTCAGAAGTAGGACAATACATTAAAGTATTACCAACTAATGAAAAATCAAATTCTGTATTTTCAAATCCTAAATTTTTTTTAAATTTTTCATCTAATTTATAATAACAAGGAGATTCAATTTGAATTTTTTTATTTTTATAAGATAAGAATACCGGTTCAATTAATTTATTTAAATATGAAATGCTATATATACCTTTTTTTATATATATTTCTCTATGTTCAATTTCTATTTTACAATCTGATTCAATATTAATCAAATTTAAACTTTTTAAATACATTGATTCGAGACCTATTTTAAATTTATTATTATCATTGAATTCTGGTTGTGGTAAATGAATATAACCATTTTTTTTTACTTTTATAAATACCATTTATAAAAGTTTATATATTTTTTTTTCTAATTTATTCAAAATCAATCAAATGCATTGATTTTCCTTTGTTTAATTTTTTCATTCCTTTATAAATAAGATTAAATTTTGTTTTCGAATTTTTATATAACGATATATTTTCATCTGTCATTTCATCATTATCTATAAATATCTATTTGGTAAAAATACTCTAATTTTATTATCTAATACAACAGTTATTGTTTTACCATGCTCTGTATCAAAATATTCGAAAAAAGTCACCTCATATTTTTTTCCTTGTTCTAATGTATCTAATTTTACAAAATCATATTTAGTGTTGCCGCATCTATTTAAAGATGCTTTAAAATTTTCCATTTCTATTATTTATTATAATAAAAAATAAAAATTTTTAAACATCGAAACATTAAAACATACATTTAATAACAACATAACTACGTAAATCAATTAATTATGTTCACGTCGACGTTTAGTGTTTTCACGTTCACATTCACATTCACGTTGTTCTATTATCTTTTTTTGTCACATTGCGGAAATTTATAAACATATTCTTAAGTTTCTTGATTTCTTGTTCATATTCTTCACACTGTTTTTTACGTAGTTCGATTTGAGAAAATACCAGGTTAAATATATTATATTCATTATATTCATTATAATCACAATTACTATCACTATCACTATCACTATCACTATCACTATCACTATCACTATCACTATCATATTTACCATTTTCACGTAGACATTGTTTATTTTCATGTTTACATTCGATGATCAAATTAGTAGAACTATCACTATAACTTTCAACTTTTTCATTTCCCATTTCTATTATTTATTATAATAAAAATAAAAATTTTTAAACATCGAAACATTAAAACATACATTTAAGCATAACAACATAACTACGTTGAATAATTACGTATAATAATATTTACGTATAATAATAATAATAATAATATATAATATATCAACGTTTGTGTAGCTAGACTGATTATTTTTTTTAACATCCGGTATTGAATATCTTATCATATATACATATATATATTATGTGGTTTTTATTAATCGAATTATTTAAATAGTGTTTAAATATCATTTATACATGTCCAAGTGTTGTAGCCTGGTCAGTTAATGCGTTTGTTTTAAATGTGTTCTTAGTAAGATCGTAATTAGTGGGGAATGTGTGGCGCCGCATATTCTCCTGTTAATTTAATCATGCTTTGAAGACGTTTACAGTAAATTGGATAGGTGTAGGCGCCCACCTATCTAGTTCTACTGAAAAACTGTAGTTGACGATCAACAACACTTGGATAATTTCTCCCTCCCACGATAGCTTTACAGATATCTGTAAAAGAGTTCCGGCCTCCTTTTTTCATAACGGGTATCTGTAAAGCTGGGAATGATTGATGTATCATACTCAAAACGAAGAAAAATCTGCAATTATTGAGCGATTTAATAGAATATTAAACAAAAAAATGAGAATAGATTTTGAAATGCAAAAATCTAAAAAATGGTTTAACATTTTACAATCTTTAATAGATGAATATAATTTTGATGATATACATAGATCTATTGGTATGAAACCTTGTGAAGTAAATAAATCTAACGAAGACCTTGTTCTACGCAAATTATTTTATACAAAAAACAAACCTAAATTAAAAATAAAATTTAGCGTGGGTGATAGAGTCAGAATAAAAGCTTATAAAAAAACATTTGCTAATAAATACAGTAATAATTGGACAACAGAAATATTTATAGTTAATGAAATTTTAAACACAAATCCTATAACCTATAAAATTATAGATTTAAACAATGAAGCGGTTGAAGGGAGTTTTTATAACGAAGAGATGCAAAAAACAATATTTTAATTGTTATTTAATTTTTCTATATTTAACGCGTGCCCCATTCGGGCACACGTTATTATTGTCTCCAGATATTATGAATTGTTATTTTTAATCGAAATTATTCTATTAAAAAATTGAATCTAAAAAATAATAATATTTTTTATAATAAATAATGAATATATTAAATATTACTGAACCCTTAGTTAAAGAAATTGATAACAATAATAAAATGAATATATTAAATATTACTGAACCCTTAGTTAAAAAAATTGATAATAATAATAAAATGAATAACAAAAAAACATATCCTCCCAAAATTTGTGATAAATGTAACTTAACAGTTGATAGCAAAAATTGGGCTGCTCATTTGAAAACTATTTGTCATCAATCAAATGATATAGATCAAACAATTGTACCTTTTAGATATAATAAAACATACAAAGGATTACCAATTAATCAAGAAAAACAAAACAAATATAATTATTTGAAATTAATGAAAAATGATATAAAAAAATATATGAAAAAATTTTCAAAAAAAGATAATTTATATGTTGAATTTTGTGCTTTTGAATATCATGATAATACTGAAATAATTAAATATAATCTACATAAAATTTCAATTTATGGAAATATTTTCATTATTGATCAAGAAGATGATAATACTAGAAATCCTTATATTTCTAAGCTATTACATTCACCAAGTTGGTTAGAACTTTGTAGAATAGCCAATGATATGATAATTACAACAGGTAATTATAGACATCGTTTTCTAGAAGATGTTAAGGTTGTTCAAGATTTAGGAAATATTAAAATGTGTAAATTTTTTATGGGATCTTAATATTAAAATAATATTAAATTAAATAAATCGACTATATGTTTCACATTGTTTTTAAATGACATGAGTTAAAGGAAGTGATATCTATGATACAACAGACGAGAGGTGGGATAGTAAGTAGGTCAACTCTTATCTGTTTTTAAAAAATGTATTTTTAATAGAATAATTTCTATTAAAAATTTGAATGTAAAAAAAAAATAATATCCTCTATAATAAAGAATGGAAAGTTTAAATAAAATTGATTCCTTAGTTAAAGGTGTCGACGCCAATATAATATAGTTTGGTACCTATGTGGGGCGTACGTGAATATCTCGCCGCCGACCGACACACACACACGCACAAACGCATATAATTATATTTTTATTTTTGTATTGTATATTTTTATATTAAATGTATATTGTGAATTATTATGTAATATGCAGATTAAAGCGCTATCGCACGCAGCCGAATCGGCTGGCGATTATTATTTAACACAGCCGCCGTGACATTTAGTCTACGTACCGTACGGTCCGTACGTCACCCAGTCAACCAGTCCGATAAGTGGTGTGTTCGGAATAACTTATGTGCGAAAATCGCCTTTGAAATTAAAATTTTAAGTACACTTTTTAAGGCTCGAATAGTCAAAAAAGTGTAAAATTGTGAGTGCGCTAATCGCCACCTTTTTATTATTTTTTGTACGGGCGCGAATCGCCACCTGTTATTATTTTACGTAGGCGCGAATCGCCACCTTATTATATACCGCTTGGTGCGAATCGCCACATTTATTATAATATTATTAAATTTACATTGTATTTTTCTAAGTGTGTGCGCTAATCGCCACCTTATTAATACCGCTGGTGCGAATCGCCATTACTGTAAAATTATATTTATTAAATTAGTAAATTTGTCGTTTATTGTATTTCGTTCATCAAATTATATTATATTGTTTTTTAATTAGGGTGTAGACATAGTGTGTCGTGTATTATTATTAATTATATAGATCTTGGTAGCAGCTGGCCAGCAGTGCGACGATAAACTGTGAGTCTATTTTATACTAAACTGTTATTATTTTATATCCATATATTATTTGTTATTACTGCTCTAATAGCTGTCTATATTATATTACTGTTATTATTATTGTCGTGCCAGAAGGCCACGTAGGTATATATTGTACATTGTTATACTTGTCAGTTTGAGCATAAGGGTCGAGCCCTTATACATATTATTATATTTATATTTATTGTCTTTATACGAGCTACAGCTTAAATAGCAGCACCCCATATCATTTTTACCTGTTGGGCCAAGAGGGCCATATTATTATATCTTTTTATACCTTTTTTGTTGCTGTGATTTTTATATTATTTTGTGTATTTTAAATTATTTGTATATTACAGCAACTTAGTTACCAAAAACCGTGTTACCTTTTATTTTAGTTTTAAGTCCACACACCACATATATACACACCTACACACCCACCACACACTAGCGTTCAATAGTCTTGCTCGGCGATCCCGACCACCTCTATTGAACTGCTATACACGTATACACACATACACGGTCGGTCGGTGTGTGAGTGCGCCGCGCGAAGTATTTGGTGACCGGGCGTCACGGCCTATTATTGTGTCGTTCCCGGCCCGTACATATTGGTGACCTCGACGTGATAATTATCTTATTTTATTACGTATATTTTATATATCTTTAAATATCATATTTCTGTGGTATTTTTAATTGGTATATTTTATAGTTGCGTAACTGCATACTTAATGATTAATATTTCAATTCTTTAATCTATTATGTTTTATTGCGAATTATAAATTATAAATATTATTGTCAATTTATCGTATATAGCAATTTGTGATTTAATTTGATATCGCATTATTTTGATACTAGATCATATTTACTTTGTTGTATGAGTATATTCAGATTTTATTTATTATATATATATTTAGCCTTCTAATAAATTATTATTTACTGCTGAGAAAGAAATATATGAGAGAATATATATATTTTTTATTTTTTAGTACAGCTTTGCAAAATAGGTATTAAAACTAACTAATTAAATTATCGCTAGCATGTCGTCGGACGAGGCACTGTTGGTTCAGCTAAAAGAGCTTAAGAAGAAGCGAGGCATAGTTAAGGCAGCGCTCACTCGCATGAAAACTTTCGTGCAGAGTTTTGATCCGACGGTAGAAGCTATTTCTCTCTTAGAATTTAGGCAGGAGGAGCTTCCTAAGATAAATCAAAAATTTGACGATATCCAAACTCAGATTGAGCTGATCACGGTTGATGACTTGGATAAGGAGGAGGACGAGCGTGAGAGATTTGAAGTTGAGTTTTTTAGGATTAGATCTACAATACAGGAAATAATCAATACAAAAAACGCTTTCAATAGCAGCGCGCACAGCTCCACCCTTAATATGTCAGCTACTCAGGCGCGTGTACAACTGCCCTCCATAAAACTGCCAGAGTTCCATGGTAATATTCAAGATTGGGAATCGTATTATGATTGCTTCAGGTCTATGGTGCATGAGGACAACAATATCGCACCAGCTCATAAATTTTATTACCTGAGAGCGTCCGTCTTCGGTGCAGCTCTGGACCTCATCAAGACAGTCCCGATGACTGACGCTAATTATGAGGTAGCGATGATACGACTGAAACAGAGATATGACAATAGGAGTCTAACCATACAATCACACGTTAGGTCGTTATTAGAGTCACCATATGTGGAAAAACCAACAGCAGCACTACTTCAACAGCTGCATTCGCACGTATGTACCCACGTCGCCGCTCTCAAGGCACTGGATCAGCCAGTTGAGAAATGGGACGCATGGCTAATTACGATAGTCTGTATGCGTTTAGACAAGGACACGTTGCATGGATGGCAGCTCCACCAAAGGAACACACAGCTTCCCAAGTATATTGATCTCGAAGAGTTCCTAGCGAGTCGCTGTGTCGCGATGCAAAATTCTTATACATATCTTCCCGAACTTAAGGAAGCGGAAGAGAACAATGTAGCGACAAAACAGCTAGGACTGAAGAAGAACATTGGAGCGACGGCGGGAAAAAGAGCGCTGGCTGCAACTACAAAGGCATGTCCAGAAGAAGCATGTGCTTGTTGCCTTGAGCCTCATAGATTGTATCAATGCAATAAATTCAAAGATATGTCCCCTAACAAAAGAATAACGCTCGTGCGTGAAAAAAGGCTTTGTTTTAACTGCCTTTCTCCATATCATAGAGTAGATTCATGCAGATCAAAGTTCGTTTGCCAGAAGTGTAAAAGGAGACATAATACTCTCATGCATTATGAAAGCCAAGGAGCTTCAAAGGAAACTGCTGAAGGAAGTTCTGAAGAAAATATTGGAGAAGCTGCTGGATCAGAAGAGGTGGCAAGGACAGCTATGCTGGCGTATCACAAATGTGCGCATGTTTTTCTTGCGACAGCGGTCGTTATCGTCACCGGAAAATTCGGGCAGTAACGTGAATGCAGGGCAGTTCTGGATAGTGGCTCCCAGGTAAACTTCATTTCAAAGAAGCTAGCAAATCTATTGATGTTGCCAACAAAAAAAGCGTCCTTACCAATAAGTGGTATAGGGTCTACTGAAGCTCGATCCACCTCATATGTCGAAGTAAGTGTCCAATCGAGAATGAGTGAATATCAGTTGAGATTAATCTGCTACGTGTTGCCAAATATGGTCACGGATCTAGCTTCATGTGCAGAGCCCAAAGATGGTTGGAAGATTCCAAATGAATTGTCAAGAGGCCTCGCAGATCCACAATTTTACCAGAAAAGGAGTGTAGATCTTCTAATAGGTGGAGGTGTCTTTTTTGACATAATCGGATCAGAGCGTAAGATAATCGGTACAGGCCCGTTAAGCTTGCAGGATAGCGCCTTGGGATGGATTGTGACCGGCGAGCTAGGAGTGAACTGTTTTCTGGGGACAAATTCCCTAGGTGAAGACATGGAGAGCAGTTGGCGGACAGAATTAGTAGATGATTGTGCTAATTTTGGGCAGACATCGAAGAGTAATCTCAAATCATTAGAAGAACAAGAGGTAGTAGCGCATTTTAAGCAGAATACCATTCGTGATGATGAAGGGCGATTTGTAGTGCGTTTACCAGTAAAGCCTTCAATCAGTGAATTAGGTTCGACCTTAGCTATGGCAACGTCACGGTATCTAAATGTAGAAAGGAGACTGCAGCGAGACGAAGGCCTGAGAAGAGAATACACGCAGTTTATGCAGGAGTACATAAGTTTGGGGCATATGGAAGAAGCAGCAACCGAAGCCATATCTGACAACCAAAGCGGCTGCTATTTGCCGCACCACGCGGTAGTCAAGGCATCTAGCCTGACTACAAAGGTAAGAGTAGTGTTCGACGCCTCCACCAGAAGCACTACAGGCCTATCGCTAAATGATGTCTTGAAGTGTGGGCCCACAGTTCAGCAAGAATTGTTGTCAATACTTACGCGATTTCGAAAACACCAAATTGTCATAACCGGGGATGTTGAAAAGATGTTCAGGCAGATAAAGGTGGCAAAGGAGGATTGGAGGTTGCAAAAGGTTCTCTGGAGATCAAGTCCTGAAGAAGAGCTGAGAGAGTATTATCTCACTACGATTACATACGGAACCACACCAGCATCCTTTTTAGCTATCTACTGCCTTGTTACTCTAGGTAAGTCGGCTGAACAATCACACCCAACAGCAGCGAAGGCGATTATAGAGGACTTCTACATGGATGATATAATGACAGGCGCAGAGACTGAAGAAGAATGTTGTCAGCTGCAAAAGGATATCAGTATGATCATGGATTCTGCTAGGTTACCTTTAAGAAAGTGGTGCTCAAATTCTGAATTTGTTCGGCAGAAATTATCAGAGCATGGAGAATCACCGTTATTTGCATTGGAAATTGGAGATCAGGACCTAGTAAAGTCGTTGGGACTACAGTGGCAGCCAGTTGCGGATGAATTTCAATTCATAATTATGCCGAGAGAAAATAAGGGGCACTTGACCAAGAGGATAATATTAGCAGAGCTAAACCGAATATTTGATCCGCTTGGTTTCCTGTCTCCAGTGTTGATAAAGGGAAAGATATTTCTCCAACAGTTATGGGCAATGAAAATTGAATGGGACGCAAAGCTGCCAAATGAAATTCATGAAAAATGGAGGCAATTCTACGAAGAGCTTGAGGAGCTAGAAACCATACGAATACCAAGAAAGGCAAGACCTGAAGTTAGTGGCTTAACGGAGATTCATGGATTTTGCGATGCTTCAGAAGAAGCATTTGGAGCCAGCGTTTATGTACGCTCGCGAGATAATAAGGGAAACTGGCATTCCAGATTGTTGTGTTCAAAGACGCGAGTAGCGCCCTTAAAAAATATCACAATACCGCGGCTTGAACTTAACGGCGCATTGCTACTAGCACAGTTGGCTCAAAAGGTAGCACAGTCATGGGAATTTCCCCTTAAGTCCTTCAAGTTGTGGACTGACTCAACAATTGTGTTAGGCTGGCTGAACAGCCAAAGCATTCGTTTGAAAACTTACGTATCAAATCGAGTAACGCAAATTTTGGATCTGTGTGAACCAACGCAATGGAATTATGTAAGGTCAGAGGAAAATCCGGCTGATATATGTTCAAGAGGTTTAAGACCACGGCAGATGCAAGGAGCAGTCTTATGGTGGAATGGTCCTAATTGGCTATCCGAAGAGGATGAAACTTGGAAAAATTCTTTGGTTAAACCAACGCATGAAGGCGAACTGCCAGAGCAGCGAACTCCTCAGTTGGTGTTAAGCACCATTGATGAATCGAGGGACCTAATAAGTAGATATTCAGACTGGCGCAGGCTAACGCGTGCCATTGCTTGGCTGAGACGGTTTGTGGAGTATCTGCGATCTAAGAGAAAATGGTCTGGAAGTCATCAGCTGACAGTCCAAGAACTACACGAAGCGAAGGAAGTATTAATAAAAAAAGCACAAGCTGAAGTATTCGGAAAAGAGATGATAGCATTGAAGAATGGTATGGAGATACCGACCAAAAGCAGACTCAGAATGCCACGTAGGTATATATTGTACATTGTTATACTTGTCAGTTTGAGCATAAGGGTCGAGCCCTTATACATATTATTATATTTATATTTATTGTCTTTATACGAGCTACAGCTTAAATAGCAGCACCCCATATCATTTTTACCTGTTGGGCCAAGAGGGCCATATTATTATATCTTTTTATACCTTTTTTGTTGCTGTGATTTTTATATTATTTTGTGTATTTTAAATTATTTGTATATTACAGCAACTTAGTTACCAAAAACCGTGTTACCTTTTATTTTAGTTTTAAGTCCACACACCACATATATACACACCTACACACCCACCACACACTAGCGTTCAATAGTCTTGCTCGGCGATCCCGACCACCTCTATTGAACTGCTATACACGTATACACACATACACGGTCGGTCGGTGTGTGAGTGCGCCGCGCGAAGTATTTGGTGACCGGGCGTCACGGCCTATTATTGTGTTCCCGGCCCGTACAAAAGGAAATGTTAATATTAATAAAATGGATAACAAAAAAACATATCCTAACAAAACTTGTGATAAATGTAACTTAACAGTTACTTACAAAAATTGGTCTAGACATATGAAATCTATTCGTCATCAAACAAATGATGTAGATCAAACAATTAAACCTAAATTTAATAAAATGTACAATACAATTCCAACAAAACCAATAAGAACAATAAAAGAAAGAATACCAAAACCACAACAACAAATAAGATTAAAAAAAGAAAGAATACCAAAACCACATAAGGTTTTTAATTTTAGTGCAAAAATGTTTGAAAAGAAAGATAATCGACCTATTCTAAAAATTGAAGAAACTGCATTTAAAAGTAGATTACAAACTTATGTTATTGAAAATAACATGGGTATTAAAGATCCACAAGTGTTTTTAAATCGTTTAGATAACCCAGTAATAGGACGCATTAAAGGTGAATTAAAAAAGAAAGATTTAAAAGTAAATATTATGATGTTAGCTATATATAAGAAAGGTAAATCTGAAGAAGATATGATATATAAAGAATGTAATTTTAAAACACAAAATGAAATTTTAACAAAAAATTCTAACTTAAATGAGTTTTATACAAATGTAAATAAAATAGAAGATTTTGTAATGAAAGAATCTCAATGGAGACTTGATCAAATTTTAAGTTTGGGAATAAATATAAATAAATATGTTCCTTTTAAAGGTTCTTCATATATTCCATTACCTAAAGATATTCAAAATAAACACGCTGTTATAAATGTTCAAAATGAAGATGATAAATGTTTTCTTTGGTCAATACTCTCTGCTTTACATACTAAAGATGTTAAAAAAGATGCACAAAGAGTTACAAATTATAAAAAATGGGAAAATGAATTTGATGAAGAATTAAAAGGTATTGCTTTTCCAGTAAAAACCACAGACGTTCCAAAATTTGTTAAAAAAACAGAGGATATTTCTATTAATATTTACTATCTAGAAGAACAAGAACAATATATAAATATAATTTTACCACTAGAAATAACTAAAATTGAAAAAACTAATCATATAGATTTGTTGTATTCAAGAGAGGATAATGAGAATAAAGGTCATTATTGTTGGATTAAGGATTTATGGAAACTTGTTGGGAGTCAAATTACAAAAGATGGTCATAAAAGAAAGTTATGTAAAATGTGTTTAAATAGTTTTGATACAGAAAATAAGTTAAATGAACATAAACATTATTGTGGTAATAATAAAGCTGCTAAAATGATTCTACCAGAACCTTTTAATAAAACTTTAGAATTTGAGAAGTATAATCATTCTTTTAGAATCCCTTTTGAGATTATTGTTGACTATGAATGTACACTCGTACCAATATACACTTGTCAACCAAATGATAAAGAGTCTTTTACAAAATGTTATCAGAAACATATACCTAATAATTTTTGTTACTATATTAAATATAGTAATGGTGATTATAAACCTCCTGTAGTATATTCTGGTCCAAATGTAGCTCAAGAATTTTTAAGATGTATGTATGATGAAGAAATAGCTATTTCAGAAATATATAATAAAATAGTTCCTATGGAATTAATGACTGCAAACCAAAAAAATAATTTTAATAATTCTAATAAATGTCATATATGTGAAAGATTATTTAGTGAATTACCTCCAAGATTAGAGAAAAAATTAAAAATCTTTCACAATGCTATTGAATATTATAAAGAGTATAATGATGATGAAAATATTAAAAAATATCAAGATCTAATGAAAAAAGAAATAAAAAATAAAAACATTAATATGAGAAAAGTTTGTGATCATGATCATTTGACAGGAAAATATAGAGGGGCGGCTCATTCTATATGTAATCTTACTTATCAAAATCCTAAATTTATCCCAATTGTATGTCATAATCTTTCAGGTTATGATGCTCATCTATTTATAAAAGAATTTGGGAATGATGACAATGATATAAAATTAATTCCAAATAATGAGGAAAAATATATTTCGTTTTCAAAAATTATAAAACGCACAAAAGTTATCAAAGGTGAAGAAACAATATTAACAACAGAATTAAGATTTATTGATTCATTTAAATTTTTACCAAGTTCTTTAGATAAACTAGCAAATAATCTTGAAAAACATCAATTTAAAGAACTTAGTAAATATTTTCCTAAAAAATATTTAAATTTAATAACTAGGAAGTTAGCTTATCCTTATGAGTATATGGATTCTGAAGAAAAATTTAATGAAACATGTTTACCGCCTATAGAAAATTTTTATAGTTCTCTCACTGATAAAAATATAACCAAAGAGGAATATGAAAACTCACAAAAAATTTGGAAAGTATTTAATATACAAAATCTTCGTGAATTCACCAGATTATATAATAAGATCGATGTTTTACTATTAACAGATATAATAGAAAATTTTAGAGACATTTCTTTAAAAAATTATAAATTAGATCCTCTGTGGTATTACACAACACCAGGATTTGCGTGGGATAGTATGTTAAGAATGACAAAAATAAAACTAGATTTATTAACAGATATCGATCAAATATTGATGTTTGAATCCGGAATAAGAGGGGGCTTATCTCAATGTAGTCAAAGATATTCTAAAGCAAATAATAAATATATGGGAAAAAAATTTAATACTCTTAAGGAATCAATATTCTTACAATACTTGGATGCAAATAATCTTTATGGATGGGCAATGAGTAAATATTTACCAACTGGAGATTTCAAATGGATTGACAATCTGAATAAATTTGATGTAATGAATATTTCTGATGAATCACCTAAAGGTTATATTTTAGAAGTTGATTTATCTTATCCTAAAGAACTTCATGATCTACATTCAGATTTACCTTTAGCGCCAGAAAGACATTTTGATGGTGAACAACTCCCAAAATTATTAACAACTTTGTATGATAAGACAAAATATAAAATACATTATGAAACGTTAAAATTATATATTAAATTAGGTTTAAAGATAGAGAAAATTCATAGAGTGTTAGAATTTAGTCAATCTCCTTGGTTAAAAGTTTATATTGATTTCAATACTAATCTTAGATCAAAAGCTAAGAATGAGTTTGAAAAAGAATATTTCAAATTAATGAACAATAGTGTTTATGGACGTACTATGATGAATGTCAGAAATCATGTTGATATAAGATTATGTTCTAATGTGTCAAAACTAGACAAATTAATTGTGAGACCAAATTTTGATAGAAGTACAATTTTTACAGAAAATTTAGCTGCAATCCATATGAAAAGAACACAAATAACTTTCAAACAACCAATTTATATAGGAATGTGTGTTTTAGATTTATCTAAATTATTAATGTATGATTTTTATTATAATATACTAAAGAAAAAATGTGGAAATAGAGTTAGATTGTTATATACTGATACAGACTCATTAATAATAGAAATAAAAACTGATGATTTATATCAGGATATGAAAATTAATTTAGATCATTTTGATACATCTGATTATCCAAAAGATAATATTTATGATCTACCTTTAATTAACAAAAAAGTTTTAGGTAAGTTTAAAGATGAGTTGAATGGAAAAATTATGACAGAATTTATAGGTTTAAGATCTAAATTATATTCACATACAATTTTAGATAGTGAAAAAGAAAATAAAAAAGCTAAAGGTGTTAAAAAAAACGTGGTGGAAAATAAAATATGTTTTAATGACTTTAAAAATTGTTTATTTGATAAAACCCCAAAATATGTTAAACAAAATTTATTTAGAACAAAGAAACATGATATTTTTACTGTAGAACAAAACAAAAAAGCTTATGATGATAAAAGATTTGTTTTGGAAAATGGTATTGATACTTTAGCTTGGGGACATCATAAAACAAATATAGATAGAAATAATTTTATAAACCATCTTAATACATTAATTAAAAACCAAAATAAAAAAGATTGAAAATATAATATAATAAAATATTTCCCCAAAAATATTGCATTTCAATTTTTAATTATTAATATTATAAGTTTTTCGCAAAACTTATAATAATTATTGCATTTCAATTGTCTGATCTTTTTGCACATTGTTTTCTTTGTGATCTTTTATTGATAAAATAAAAGTGCGCCAGGAATGGTACATCTATACTACTTATATATATACCTGAAAGTCCACCATTACGGTAATGCGTTGCTGCCGATCAGTCAGTCGCCGTGTTTCACCTACAAACCGTGGTCACCGGCGCAACACAGTTTAGAGAAAAGTTTGCTATGTTCCCAGCCATGGAGTAGAACAACTAAATCGGCCAGGACTGTCACCCGGAAGTCCGAGGGTGGACAAGCCATGCAGTAAAACAACAACAACAACGACAACAACAATGACAAACAAAACAACCACGGCTGCGACCAGGCTAACGTGGTGGTGACCCCACAGGTGTCGAGTAACCTATTATTTGTACATATTTTTCCACTCAGGCACAGTTTTCGGGTGCCACCCATATTATAGTTAAAGAAATATACCGATAATAAATGTATATCCTGTATTTTTAAATTACCATGTTTGTTATATGATCAAAATCCACGTTTCTCCGACCTAACCAGTCTCGGATCCGTGGTGGTCGGTACCATATTAATGTCCGATCGTAAGGGAAACCTTACAAACTTTTAGAGAACCAAATGGACAAAACATCTTAACAAACATAAAAAAAATGTTATTATTTTAACAGCAAAACAATTAAATAATTTGTTCTGCTCACTAATTTTTGTATCTTAATTTTAAGTTGTTTTTTAACCATCAGATTTATGGAAAATGTATAAATATTAAATACATATTTTCTTAGTGTGTAAAATCATATGAGATACCAATAAGTACAATAAAATTTCATCTAAAATTATTTTGAACAAAATTTAACCATTTCTTGTGGATGTACATTTTCTTACATACATAGAAAGCGAATATAACTATTGGATTATAAGCAATTCTTACATTATTAATACAAGGTCTTAAAACATATTGAATTGTTATGATAATTTACATTGATTTATTTTTATCAATTAACTAGATACTAACTGTACCTAATCAATTTTTAAAATCTTAAAACATAATTAAATTACTTACGACTGGACAAGGCAATACAGAACGATCATATCCATAAACTGAATGAAGTACACCTTGCACAGAATGTTTCATAAATGATATATCATATAACCATCTATATATTTTAGGAGTATCTGATATTTTTATCATGCCACCTGCATAAGTCGTCCAAAACATTAATATCAATGCAACAATAACAGTATTAATCTAGAACAAATTTAGTAACATTTTAGTACTTCATATTTAACAAATATTAGCTTAGGATTTAGAACTTACAACAAAACCTTTACAGAGAGAGCATTCCAATTGCTTGTGACATAAGTCCAGTTACAATAAATATCAACAGAAACATTGAAATTCTAAAGAGTATAATAGGCTGACCAGATAACAAGTATATCAATGAACAAAACAAAAAGGTACAAAAAATCTGAAATAAAATAAAATATAAGAGCTGTAATAATTGAACTATTTATTTCATATCACTGAAAACTCTAATGGAACTAAAACATATAGCATAAAGCACAAAAATGTTATTATTGAATACTAATTAAATACAAGTATAAATATTAAATTGTTTCTATACTACTAATACACCAATAAAAGCATTATTATTTAAATATTTAATGTATTTATACCAATACTAACATTTTATAGACATTGTAAAAGCTGCTACATAAGTCATAAACATTACACAGAAAAATAGTAACACGACTGCATTGTCACGAACGTGCATAGCGCTCTTCCCAAGTCCTATGTAAACAATTTCAAACATGCTCCCCAGCAAGAAGTGAACAAAAATTCTTACTTTATCTAGAAACTTGAAAATAAATATTTTTATAAATTTACATAGTTTTCAAAATGTCAACTATAAACCACTAACATGATCTCTAAAAGTAGTTATAGCAAAGTTCTGTGCATAAGTATGCAAAGCTCAGGAAAACATTTTGTAGAATATTCTCGGCTATAAATTACAGGTAAAGAGTTAGAACTTGGGTCTGAAATAAATTAAACAATGAATAATATAATATTAAGTAATTTATATTAAATTTGTTTATTGTTCTTACCAATTATATGCCTATCATTCTTGTTTTGTTCAGTAGCTAACTCAATCATTGTATTAACGGGTATTCCATATTCACCCAAACTCAGTTCAATTACTGAATAAATAATTCAATAAATTTGTGAAACAATAATATATATTTTTGCTCGAGGCGTTATCTCCAACCATAATCAGCAGGGTTGTGATACGCAGGACATTGAAATCAAAGATCTGAGAAATAATCAATTATTTGTGATGATTTGCCATTATACATGCATTGCCCTGAAGGTGTAAGAACATAAACCGTGTCAAAATTTGTCAAATGAGAAGCCGAAGCTTGATGTATAGTGCATATTATAGTTTTTCCAGAGTCGGCCAATTTTCTCATAATCTTAACAACATTATTTGCAGAAACAATATCCAGACCTCTGCTGGTCCATAAAAACAAACCAAAATATTATAATTTATCAAAAACTAATACAAATATATTACGTTGTTGGTTCATCAAAAAACATCACTTTTGGGCTGCGAAACAATTCTAAAGCAATGATCAGTCTTCTACACTCGCCACCGGATAAATTATAAGCCAATGAGTCTCGTTTATCATGTAAAAGTAAATTATGAAGTAAACTGTCTATCTGAAAGGTACAAATAATAAATAAGATAGCACAGAAGTATAATTTTTTCTTCAATTTTTTGTAGCGTATTGTAAAATGTAAAAATCTCCCTCCATAATTCACACATTGTGATTACAGCATTTAAATTTTGATATTTTAATAATTATAAAGATTAATATAAAATCAGTTTTACATCAGAACCTTTTTTTAGCATTTTATTTTTATAAATAAAAATAAATAATTTAATGAAACCTTAATTTTAATGAAATTACAATAAGTGAAATACGGAGATAGCTTTTGTTGTTACTTTACTCTATTTAAGTTAGAGACAAACATTATTTTTAATGATGCAGCCTTTTAAAATTAATTAGCTATGTTTCAGTAATTATTAGAAACTCACTGAGATTCTTTTTTGAACATCCAATTTAGAGATTGAATGTTTAAGCTTCATGGCAATCTCCAATGATTCTTGAACAGTCAAGTATAGTTGCAAATTATCCTCTTGCATGATGAAGCTTGAGATATTCCTAAATGATAGCAAATCTCGTCGTGCACCATTTAAAGTCACAGAACCTTGGTAACCACTTGACCTAAGCAGTTTAAAAATATAAAACATCATAACATAAAAGATTACACACATAAAATAATAAAATAAAAAATTATATATTATACCAATATAATTAGCGTTGGTTAATAATTTGTTGTAAAACACTCACATGTAACCAGATAAAATATTCATAAGAGTTGACTTTCCAGATCCAGGACATCCAAGTATGACCCCAACTTGATTTCTATGGAACGAGCCACTGACATTGTTCAAAACAGTTTTCTTTTCTAAAACAACAGAGTATGTTAATATCTGATAACTATAATAATATGATGATTTAATTTGAACAGTCTGAATAATGGTAGAAAATAAAGAACACTATAAGCCAGGAACTGCCAATAATTTACAGACTTCCTACATCAAAGTTCATTATTCCCTTTAATAAATACGAGTGACTGCATTTAACAACAGTTATAGGCAACTTCTTAAAGAAAAAATATGTTCTCAGTAAAACTTCATCAAAAATACTTTGGCCACACTTGCAGTATACACAATATTTTTCCACATTATTGTCCATAGTATTTTAAGGTAGATATTATGTACTTTACCTGGTCTTAATGTCTTCGTCACCAGAGGATCCCATACATTGACCGTTAGGGTCACATCTGCAAACTCCACATCAATGCCTTCCATTTCCCAGTAAACAATCGATTTAACCAACGCTATCTAGCAAATACACCATTGGATGCAGCAGCTCAAACACAAGACGACCCAAACCAAACGGCGGTGGCGGTGGGCTAGAAAATACAAAATGTTAATAACTAAGCACAATTTTACTGTTTCGCAACAACACGTCGTGAATAATTCATTGTACCTACTAAGTATACGACCGAAACTTACCCCACCATTATAAACTCACTATATGTCATTGGGATGGACATTCGGCCTTGATGTAACATACTAACATTACACAGATATAAATATAGGACAGTGGTAAGCATTATTGATTATTGTTTATTACAGTCTTGTTGACCAGCGATAATTCATCATGTCACGTCGCGCCACGGCCATTAATCATTATTATTGATATTAAATCACAGAATAATACAGTTATTCTATCATTGCTATAAATACCTATCACTACGTTTGTGATACTATTATAATATTTTATAGTTGTAGTGTAGTTACCTAAAATTAAAATTGATTTGTTATTACTTATTTTCAAACAATTTGACCCACATTCCAACAGTGAGTCAGTGAACAGACTTTGGTAGTTTAGCTTCAAAGCGGCTGTTCAACGACAAGACTAAACAAACACTCTATATGATCATATTATAGAGTATTTGCCATTTGGACTAAGTCTTGTCTTGACAACCGAAAAGGTCCGTCTATTCTGATTCCTGATAACAAGAAAAATGATAAACGACGAATGATTTTTGAAAAATAATTTTCCACAAATGGTTACGCTGCTGTAATTTTGGTCCACACAGGACAAACAAACAAAACGAAACATACTAATCACGAATCACGATTTTTCCCGACACGGACGAGACGTGTCATTCTTAAAGTATTTTTTAATAAAGAAACAAAACAAAATCCACACTTTATGTGAGCCCGGCATAACAGATTTATTACTTAAACTTTAAACACCCACCGAGAGATACTATTATTATAATTTATATTAACTTTGCATATACATTATGTTGTTATAATTTCAGTTAATCGAAAATAAAAATTTGTTAAAAAATACTGGGCGTTGGCACCTATTAATTTCGAACGATCGTATAGCTTGGTAAATAGGTATTTAACTTTAATACCTATAGAGAAACCATAATTAATTCCGAATTAATAATTTGTGAATAAAGCATAGGTATGCATTGTAATCATTTTCGATATTGGTAGGGAAGAGAACGAAGGGCCTCAAATTTATAATTTTAAATGGATCAGTAAATTGTGATTAATTTTTACTTCCTCAACAATTGGAGTCGTGTCTCCTATTTAAAATTGAACAGTCTTTATATTACATTACAATAGTTTTAAATTAATGAAACAATAAGCTCCCTCCGTTTAAAATTACTCCCCTTCCCTAATGGCGATAAGGGACGTCTATAATCAATAATGGTTATAGAAATTTGCAATTATTGCTGCTCGAAGAATATCATACAATTCGAGACTTTGAGCGTGTGTGGAATAATAAGTTGGTAGCTTTTGCCCAAGTATTTGAACTTTTTATCGAATATTAATAAATGATTGTGACTATTGCGACCAACAAGCGTATTTTCATGCGGTGACTAATTTTAATGAGAAAAAAAAAATAATAATAATAATATATATTGCGGTCATACCTACTGGCTACTTCCAAAGTTGCAACTTTCTAGCTGAAGCCCGAGACAGGCACACATGTGAAGTAGACATGCGGTTGTGTGAAGTGTGTGCACTTCTGCAGTCTGCGATATCGGTCAGAATTACCAATATTCTTAACAGTCAGAACATACGTGATGTAGAATTTAGACGAATTCACCTTATTGTTCAGTGTAGAACACGGTGTCGATAAGACTGTGTTCTAGGCTTTAGAGTTGGTAGGTATAATTTTAAATAATAGACAAATATTACAAAATGCGTAAATAATTATATATTACCGATATTGACAAAAAATCCAAGATTATTGAATTAAGAACAATGATGGTAAACTGCGCATATCGATGTTATTCGATAATAGTTATATATATGTGTTCCCAATAGTAAATACAATAATACGTATACACATGCACTATATATATAGCTATATGATATACAATGAAAATAAATAATTTATCGATATAATAATTTCAATAATTTCATTGTGTTTAATTTAAATTTGAAAATATTATCATGCGTAGGTAAACATCGTCACAAATACTTACATGCTATTAGAATTCTCTTTTCCTATATTGAAAATTATTTTATATTTGCTGTTAATAAATCCAATACCATCCATCATGGCTAACTTTGCATTAAATTTTTCATCTTTACCCACTGAAAAATCCTGAAACGATTATTACCAATGTACCTAATACAGTAATACCTATTATTGTTCTAGTAAATTATTCCGTATCGGACATCATAAACAAAAAAAAAAAAACAATAATATGATTTGGTACTTATAATTGGACGGTGTTTTGGAGAAAGGGTTCAAGTCCATTTTTGGTAATTTTGATGTAAATAGTCGATTTTGTAGGAAATTTTGTGCCGCATCGATTGGTCAAACTGTAATGAACCCATCATGTTTTGTTATCAATGAAATTGTCTTGTGCGTTTTGATTCAAGTCATAACGGAAATAATTTGTGTAGTGAGAAACCAAGATCTATAAAGAATCTTCTTTATAGATCATGGTGAGAAACGGCCCAGGTCCGATAACGTGTTTTTACTGATATGTGATAAACGGACTAAGTTATTTTTATAACATATTATTGCTTGTGCATAAGGGCACAAGTCACACTAACTTTATTTTTTTTGCGTTTCGTTTCGTGTTACTGTGATCCAATTAGCCACTGGTAAGTAGATATTATACAAAATATGTAGTATTCAAACTACCTAATTTTATTATAATAATAAATATTATTCATTATATTATATAGGTACTGACATTTTATGTCCACTGGCACATCAATGAAATTGTTGTGAATAACATAAAATTTTATAGTACTTAAGTATTTAAACAATGGTTCTTATATAAAAAAATAATTTATATGTTAGGTATATTGTAGTTATATAAAATACCATTTATACCATTTACTATAATTTTATTTTCATCTTTATGATGGTTTTTGTTTCACATTAATCAAAATAACTAGAATTACACATTAAGTGCAATTTTATTTATTATATAATATTTAGTACCAAGTGTGTTATTTAAAATATAATATGTTATTTAAATTTCAAAGTTTGATGTAGTCGTCTAATTATGTTACAAACTTAAGAAAAGTTTAAATCTGTTGTTGAATTTATTAATAATGTATTATAATATAATAATTATATAAAAAAGAATACATTTGTTTTGTTCCTTGTTCATTAACAATAATATTATATTAGAAATTATAATATAACAAGATAATATTTTTAGTGAACAAAGGCACAAGTCACATGCAAATTTTCAGAATTTAAGTGCCATTGGGCATAAGTCCTAGTAAACAATAAGAAATTCCTTTTTTACTTAAAACAAATTTAAAATTGCAATAATTATAACTTAAAATAATTATCTTCAATATAAGACCTGAATATTTTCAGATTGGGTACCATTTATTAAGTTTTTTTCGTTTATTGAAAAACTATGATTTTGGACTTGAACCCTTTTTCCCAAACACCGTCCAATTATAGGCGTGTAATTTATTAATTGGAGCATTAAGAGGCCGTCACGGTAGGAAAAAATCGACCGTAAAAACATACTTTTCTATTTCCAATAGTACTCAGGCCTCATTGATCGTAGAAACATGATTTTAGTATCAAAATAATCACGAGAAGTTGTACTTCAAAATTTTGGAACAGATTTTTGATTTATATTTTCTAACCAATTTTATTTGCATTTGAAGTTTGTAACAAATTTTAATTTTTTTAAAAAATTATATAAAATCAGCAAATTGTGGTATCAAAAATCTGTTCCAAGATTTTTAAGTACAACTTCTCGTGATTATTTTGATACTAAAATCATGTTTCTACGATCAACGAGGCCTGAGTACTATTGGAAATACAAAAGTATGTTTTTGGCAAAAAAATCATGAATTCGGCGTCGTCATGTGCTGCTCTAGTGACTACAGTGGCAGCATTTTGAACAGTACTTCTGCCACCACCCCGCGTTCATAAGCAGCGGTACCGCTCCATAGATCAAAACTGGTTATCTATCTCAGTCGCGCGCTGGTTATAAATAGCCAAATTGTCAGTATGAAAATAATAATTTTGTCATTGAAGAATATTATTCTACATTTCCAATTTTCGTATTCCTATTACTATCGTATTTTACGCAAAATGGAACCAAATCTTAAAACTGTAACTAATCAGCGAGAAAACGTCCGATTCAAACAATTTTTTTTTTTCAAACTGTAGTAAACTATTCGATAAAATTGGATATTTGATATTTCAGATGAATTTTTTTACATTTAAATCAGTATAACTGTATATTATGTAAAAAATTTAAAATCATACGCTGTGAAAAAAATTATCAACGATGGATAAATAAATATGTAATATTTCATAATACTAAGTACACAAATTACTGTTTTTGTATATTAATTAACATTTAATCAGCATAATATACGCCAATTTTATTATTGTCTGTCAAACAAAATTTGCTGAAACATTAAACGATTTATATAATATTACTAATTTACGAATATATTTTTCAAGATTACGTATTACATTGTTCATTAATTTATATTGTATTTGTAAGGCGCAAGTACTGTAGTAATTATATTCCTCTATTGGCGCACAAAGGTAATTTGAGAGCACGAGCAGTTAAAAAAATTTACCCACCTGCCCACGCATTTTTATTTTATAACGTACCTAATAATTTTTGTTTCAATTAGTGATTCATTTATATATTATTTATGAATAATATTTTATGCTATAATTTTCAGCATAAAATACGTAGGTTAGGTTATGATATGATAATTATAGAATTATACTTGTGTATAAAAAGTATCTACCTATCTATGTAAAATTTGAATTTTACGGAGACTCTTGGAAGTTATGTATATATTTTCAAAAAAAAAAATGCTGCGAATGATAATTTGTATAGCCGATAGGACTAAGCCACTTAGGTCAATTATAATTTATATGTAATATGTTTGATTCCTATATGTCTTTATGTGTTATCTTATTCACGTCGTCGATAACATAAAAGAAAGTCTCTAAATAAATAACAATTATTTAATTATTTAATTATTAATGATAAAACATTAAATATTGAAATAAATGGATTTAAATATTGACATCCTGCATGTCTAACTGTTCACGCCAGTAATTATTGGTAGTAGTAAACTAGTAACTAATACATTTTCGCTAGATTTTTATTACGGTTTATATATTTTTAAATTATTTATTCACGAGAAAATGGATCAACTCAACAAAAAAATTCGTCGCTGCGCATCAAAAAAATTATCAGTTAAAAAATCGCTGAGTTCTCGAGTGATGAATATTCTAGGAATTCGTGATAAGACTAAGAGGTAGATACCTATATATTATTATTATTAATTTAATACAATTCACTAAAATTATGTTAACAAAGTCCCAATCCAGAAATCGCAGAACCTATTGTAGAATCATGTTACTTAGGTGCTGACAAACAACCACCATGTTCATCAAAGGAAATAATTAGGTAAAGTTTTAAGTGTAATAATTTTTAGGTTGTTATTCAAATGTATAATACCATAACTATAATATTAATTAAAAATAAATTATAACTAAACTTAATCTATGTACTAGTATGATTTTTAATTATATAATACAATTTTATTGTAATTATTTTTAAGTCACAATCCAGAGGCCATAGAATCTGTTATGGCACCTTTTTTCTTGGGAGCTGTTAATCAAACACCATGCTCATCGAGGGAAACAATTAGATAAAGTTTAATAATTTATAGCCATTTTATTGTATGAAATCTACTATAAATTTTTATTTTTATATATAAAACATACATCATATACATTTTTTTAGATTCTGAACGAAGTGGTGAATGTATTGATTTTACAATGCTGTGTGTTTTTTTTTGTGTCTGTGTACAGCATAACTAGTCGAAATAATGCTTCGATTTCAAACTTTGGGGGTGGTTTCCGATGTAAAATTGAAGATCCTTGGTGCATTATAGAGGTCAAAAGTAAACATTTTCCAATAGTTTTCAAAAAAATCGAGAAAAACAAAAAAAAAAAATGACAGAAAAACGGGAATTTTTATATGGTTGTCATTCAAAAACTAATCACTGTAAATACTTGAAATTTTCACCAAAAGTTTATGTTAGTGTTATCTATATACAGTTTAATTTTAAAAAATTTTCGACATTTTTTGAGTTATTTATAGACCACTGAAATTTTCGATTTTTTTGAGAATTTTTTTTGAAGTGTCAGTAAAAAAATATTGGACAACCAAAAAAACTTGAAAATTTAATACACGGTTCCTTATGAGTTGTTCTTATTGTAGCTAAAAAAAATTAAAAATCGTAATTCACAATTTTTTTTAATAAGCGTTTACAGTTCAAAATTTTACGAAATCTGTCGAAAACGCGAAAATTTGCAAGTAATTTTGAAGTTGAAAAATCATAAAATTGTTTGCGTTTATAACTAAGGATTAAAAATACAACACAAAGTTTTCCATAAGTTTTCCTTCGAGTAGCTATAGAGAAAACTCGAAGCATCATTATAGGAAAAATTTTAAGTGCGTTTGAATTAACGACGATAAATCGTTATCATTACGCGATTTCATAAAAATTTAAAACTCAAACGCTCAAACCATTTTTCCTATAATGACGCTTCAAATTTTCTCTATAGCTATTTGAAGCAAAACTTATGGAAAACTTGGTGTTAAATTTTATAACCTTAGATATAAATACAAACAATATTATGAATTTTGAACTACAAAATAATTTGCAAATATTCATGGTTTTGACGAATTTCTGTCAATATTTGAAATTCAAATGCTAATAAAAATTTAATTTGAATTTCCGGTTGACATTTTTTTTTGAGATAAAGATTGACAAATTTGTAAGAAATCTTGTATTAAATTTTCAAATCTTAGATTTAAAAGGAAATTTTTTTATGAATTTCTAGGATAAATTTATTTTCGAATTTTCGTGATTTTTATGTATTTAGTCAAAATTTGAACTGTAAATGCTTATTAAAAAAATGTGTGACTATATTATATGTCTTTTATTTTTCAAATAATATTGTATAAATATTTTAGGAGCCTTGTATAAAATTTTCAAATCTTAGGTATAAAAAGAAAAACTTTTATGAATTTCGATCTAAGATAATTTGAACATTGCGGTAATTTTGATGTATTTAGTCAAAATTTGAAATTTAAATGCTAATAAAAAAATCGTGCCTATGTATTTTAGTAATTTTTTAATCACTGTATGAATAACTTATGAGGAACTTTGTATTAAATTTTCAAGTATTTTGATAGGGCCAAAAAAATGTTATCAACACTTCAAAAAAATTTTTTCAGAAAAATTGAAAATTTCAGTTATCTATAAATACCTCAAAAAAAGTCAAAATATTTTGAAAATTAAATCATGTAAAGAAAATGCCAATATAAATAACTGGTAAAGTTTTCATGTCTTTACGACTTATACTTTTTGAAAAATAACAAATTTTTAAAATCGTTTGAGGATATATCGTTATCGTTACGCTATTTCGAAAAAATTTAAAATTCAAACGCACTTAAAATTTTTCCTTTAACGACGCTTCGAGTTTTCTCTATAGCTATTTGAAGGAAAACTTATGGAAAACTTATTGTTATATTTTTAATCCTTAGTTATAAACAGAAAACATTTTATGATTTTTCAACTTCAAAATTACTTGCAAATTTT
The DNA here is from genome assembly GCF_037042655.1 of Diuraphis noxia. Taxonomy (NCBI): domain Eukaryota; kingdom Metazoa; phylum Arthropoda; class Insecta; order Hemiptera; family Aphididae; genus Diuraphis; species Diuraphis noxia. The sequence goes on along the minus strand of NW_028301715.1, from coordinate 4,146,061 downwards.
CGCGTTTTCGACATATTTCGTAAATTTGAACTATAAACGCTTATTAAAAAAAATTGTGACTAACGTTTTTTAATATTTTTTAGCTACAATAAGAACAACTCATAAGGAACCGTGTATTAAATTTTCAAGTTTTTTTGGTCGTCCAACATTTTAAATAAAAATTCTCAAAAAAATTTCAGATGTCTATAAATAACTCAAAAAAATTCGAAAATTTTTGAAAATTAAACTGTATATAGATAACACTAACATAAACATTTGGTGAAAATTTCAAGTATTTACAGTGATTAGTTTTTGAATGACAACCATATAAAAAAATCGATTTGCTCGAAAACGGGTTTTGCGTAAAAATTCCCGTTTTTCTGTCATTTTTTTTTTTTTGTTTTTCTCGATTTTTTTGAAAACTATTGGAAAATGTTTACTTTTGACCTCTATAATGCACCAAGGATCTTCAATTTTACATCGGAAACCACCCCCAAAGTTTGAAATCGAAGCATTATTTCGACTAGTTATGCTGTACACAGACACAAAAAAAAACACACAGCATTGTAAAATCAATACATTCACCACTTCGTTCAGAATCTAAAATTCTTAAGAAATACTTTTCTAAATAATCGAAAAAAAAAACTAGGTTACAAATTTGAAAATTTAATACATGGCTCCTAAAATATTTTTACAACAGCAGTTGAACATTAAAAGAAATAAATAGTCACAATTTTTACATTGTGTTACACATAACATGTAGTAACAATAATTTCATTACGATTAAATAGGTTTTTTTAGTAACTGTGTCACGTTTTTTACGTTATTACTTATTAGTGACCTGAAGTACTTATCGTACGATATTTTCATCTCCAATTAGTATAACGTTTTAAATATTTTTGTTAGTATAAAATACATACCTGTTTACTTATTTTATTTTTAAACTTAATATAGGAAGTTGAGTGTTATACATAACATATTATATGAAATAAATAGAATAATACTTTAATTTTTTATATTATTTAATACAATAGCAATTGGCAGTAAAAAAACAATCTGTATACAAACATTACAAACTTATCATGTTCATATGATCTATATAAATATAAATAATGTAGGTACTTACAAATGTAAAGAACACATTTAATTTATGTATAATAATTAATTGAAACATAACATTAATATATATTTAATAATTTATTAAACGGACGAACCCAATTACAATAATTATAATATGAAAACATAAAATAACGATATACAGTATATAATATAGCTGTGGTGAGAGGTGTTCAATATTATTTAAGTGATTAAATTATTAATGTATAAATTAAAAGAAACAATAGAGATACATATACAAATTTGGATTAGAGACAAATTTTTACTATTGAGAATTTAGATTCATATAGGTACAATGGATAACTAACGTATAAATAAGCTTATAAATAAGCTTATAAATATGTGATATGTACATATTGTACAAATTGTACAATGTACATATTATCTATACACAAAGTGCATAATTACCTAAACGTACATAATAATAAAATAAAATATATAATATAACATAATGTACTTAAATATGTTACGCATATATTTTCCGCAATAATAAAAAACCATCGGTGACTAATTAATTTTATTTGTGACCATAAATCGTTACAGATGATTTTTAATTAGCGCGGCAAATAAACATGTAAAATATATTTACAAAAAGTTATATTTTATTATTATGCACGTAGGTAATTATGCCCTTTTTACATACAAAATATTATAATAATATATACATAAAAAAAATAACATAAAAAATATTTTTTATTTTTAGATTCTGAACGAAGTGATAAATGTATTGATTTTACAATGATGTGTGTTTTTTTTTTGTGTGTGTACAGCATAACTAGTCGAAATAATGCTTCGATTTCAAACTTTGGGGGTGGTTTCCGATGTAAAATTGAAGATCCTTGGTGCATTATAGAGGTCAAAAGTGAACATTTTCCAACAGTTTTCAAAAAAATCGATTTTAGATTCTGAGCGGAGCGATGAATGTATTGATTTTACCATGATGTGTGTTTTTTTTTTTGTGTCTGTCATCACGTTTTGGGGCAGTAAAAATGCTTCGATTGAGTTGACGACCAAAAAAACTTGAAAATTTAATACACGGTTCCTTATGAGTTGTTCTTATTGTAGCTAAAAAATATTAAAAAACGTTAGTCACAATTTTTTTTAATAAGCGTTTATAGTTCAAATTTTTACGAAATATGTCGAAAACGCGAAAATTTGCAAGTAATTTTGAAGTTGAAAAATCATAAAATGTTTTCCGTTTATAACTAAGGATTAAAAATAGAACAGTAAGTTTTCCATAAGTTTTCGGTCAAATAGCTATAGAGAAAACTCGAAGCGTCGTTATAGGAAAAGTTTTAAGTGCGTTTGAATTTTAATTTTTTTCGAAATAGCGTAACGATAACGATATATCCTCAAACGATTTTAAACATTCGTTATTATTCTAAAAGTATAAGTCGTAGATACATGAAAATTTTACCAGTTATTTAGATTGGCATTTTCTTTACATGGTTTAATTTTCAAAATATTTTGACTTTTTTTGAGGTATTTATAGACAACTGAAATTTTCAATTTTTCTGTAAACATTTTTTTGAAGTGTTGATATTATCGACGACGTGAATAAGATAACACATAAAGACATATAGGAATCAAACATATTACATATAAATTATAATTGACCTAAGTGGCTTAGTCCTATCGGCTATACAAATTATCATTCGCAGCATTTTTTTTTTTGAAAATATATACATAACTTCCAAAAGTCTCCGTAAAATTCAAATTTTACATAGATAGGTAGATACTTTTTATACACAAGTATAATTCTATAATTATCATATCATAACCTAACCTACGTATTTTATGCTGAAAATTATAGCATAAAATATTATTCATAAATAATATATAAATGAAACACTAATTGAAACAAAAATTATTAGGGTACGTTATAAAATAAAAATGCGTGGGCAGGTGGGTAAATTTTTTTAACTGCTCGTGCTCTCAAATTACCTTTGTGCGCCAATAGAGGAATATAATTACTACAGTACTTGCGCCTTACAAATACAATATAAATTAATAAACAATGTAATACGTAATCTTGAAAAATATATTCGTAAATTAGTAATATTATATAAATCGTTTAATGTTTCAGCAAATTTTGTTTGACAGAAAATCTGTTACAAGATTTTTAAGTACAACTTCTCGTGATTATTTTGATACTAAAATCATGTTTCTACGATCAATGAGGCCCGAGTACTATTGGAAATAAAAAAGTATGTTTTTACGGTCGATTTTTTCCTACTGTGACGGCCTCTTAATAAGATATCATAAACGAATTATAAAATAATATTAGGAAAAAAACATCATAATATCATTTAAATTGATTATTTTTATAACGAGTTACTTGCCTATAAATTATAATATATATAGAGATTCGAGATTCCTCTATTATTATTATAATATGTTATCAAAAAATAAAATACTATTATATTATTATGTTATGATATTAAATATAAATTATGACTTATGATTATTTTTATCCTTTTTAAGTTATATGCTTATGTCTATAATTACTATTTTGTATACAATATTATACGCTGCTACGCATATTATTGCACTAAGAAATGCCATTTAATTAATTTTTATTTTTAGAGTGTATTGATTTTACAACTACGATTTTTCTTTTCAAATCTCGACCACTGTTTCCAATGAACGAAAATATAATATTATATCATATAGTTCTAGTTTACAATTATTTAGTTGTCGCGCGTGTCGTCTATATAAATACATTGACTGTCTGTATAATACTATATATTATAGAAATTTATGAAATATTAAAATGGACAATAGTATGAGTGTATGACCTCCTTCACACTATATAACATAAAACATTAAACCCTGCTCTAATATTGGCGTTGAATAACAATAGAAATGCGATAACCAACGATGGTTTTACACCGATTTAGTATTTTCCCAGTAATCGTCTTTGTGCTGGTTGTCTCGACAGTCAACACAACACATAGATATTATAGCTTAATATTATTTTATCTATTATCTACACATTTTATGTTTATTACTTATTCGGACTTCTACAGTCACACACACTGCCATTTGCCGTCTAACGTCGAACATAGTACATACCTTTATGCCGTTAACTGTTATAACTATTATAACTAACTGTTAATTTTTAGTTTCAATTTAATAATATCAAATTATTATACCATTATTTTTTACTAGTGTACCTGTCACCTGTGATTCGACTATTCGTTTACTCGGTAAGTAATTTTATTTAATTACCTATGTATAATTTTTAATTTTATAATATGTGTGTTAAAATAAATTGATTGATACATAGTTTACTATGCCCATAGAAAAGAGAATTGTTAAATTGTCCTAATTATATAATATCTAACATTAACTATAATCAATAAATTAATATGTTAATATGTAGGTAGGTAGTTATTTATTTATTTTAAATATTAAATATATATAAAATTATAGTTAAGTAAATACCTATATCGTATACATCAACAGCAACAACACGTATCTCATTTTTTGCTACTTTTCAGGAGAGACAATAAACTAAATTAATTAGTAATTTATACTTAATCGACCAGATTCAAGATTTATTCTGTTAATCTAAGTAGTTTTACAACGTTTTTTTTAACTAATAGTGAAAAAAGTTGTATTATTTACTGAAAAATCCACTTACGTGTAATTAGCCACATCACAATAAGATACGTGGTATTTCAATTTAGAGATACGTGTTATTATAAAAAAAATCCCTAAATTATTATAAAATAATAATGTCGAGACCACGTACCTAAAAGAGAGAAAAATATTTTGGTGAAGTTTTAAAAAAATATAAAAGATGAATTATCATAACTTTATTTTTCATGACAGTTACAATATTTTAACAAAATAATAACAAAAAAGTATCAATACATTTTATAGAATCTATTCCAGTCTTTGGATTTATTTGGTACAATTTAAGGATTAAGCTTAAATATTATACTTAAAATAACTAAAAAAACTTTTATTAAATAGTTAGGTAATAGGTTTATATTAAATTAAGTAATTACTATTAAAGGTTTGGGTAAAATCAAATTAAAAAAAAATATTATGTAAAACCACGTATCTCAATGAATAAACAAAATCTTAAAATTGTTTTAAAAAATATGACTAACCTATAGGTAGTTAATACATTATAATAACAATTAAATGCTTTATTTCAGTACTTGAAACATTAAAAAATAAGTTATTAAATTATTCAAAGTCAAAAGGCAATGAAATGTTTTGTTAATGTACATAGTGTACAATGAAGTTTATATAAATTGTATACCTATACGTGTAATAACACGTATCTAAATTATGCAAAATGGTAACTGAGTTTAGGAATATTAAATAAGTTAATAATCAATAACAAATTAATAATTATTGTAATACAATGCATAATATATATAATAAAAATACTTATATTATAATTAGCTTAATATTGAATAGAACGCAGATATTTTAAGGGACGTTCTACATCCACTGTGTAAAATTGGTCAAATACGTGTTATCACAGGCGAATTTACGATACATGTTATCACTGAAATCACTTTTGTCGGGAAACTAATGATTCTATAACGTGCATGATAATAAACAATTTTATGCGCAAGGAGGTTTCAATTTCAAATATTTTGGTGGGTACAGAGTAGTTGTCAGAAAAATGATAAGAATGTTTAACCACGATTTATACCAGTGAATCAGCAGTGATACCAACGTGAAAAAAAATCATCGCAATAATAATTACAGCCTACATATAGACATCACTGATGACAAAATCTTTACATAATATTTAAAATGTTTTTACTTTTTAGCACTATACGTCTATAATCTATACCTCAGATTAAATAAAATTAGTAATAAATAATAAATTTTTTAATACATTTAACAATAGTGGCATTTCTGAATGTTAAAGAATTATTAAAATTGAAATTTTAGATTTTACTAGATGGATTCGACATAGAATGAATTTCTTTGGAATTTAACCATCCAAATTTTCATCAGAAAAATAGTTGTGTTATTTAGAACATATAAAAGAAAAAAACAATTCTTAAAAAAATTAAATGTTGATTATGAAAATTGAAAAAAAAATGTTAACGGGTACCTATGAGTGATAGCAATAATATGTCTCTCATCGACTCATTCTTCATAAATATAGCATATTTGTACATATTAAATACAATATAACATGGAGGTAAAATATACAGTAAAATTAATTTTTATTACTGGAGATTTCCTATGTAGAAGTCATAGTATAATATAGAGCAAAATAAGTTTTTATTACTGGAAATTTCCTATGTAGAATCATAGTGACCTTTTCATAGTTAATCATACAATATAACCAGTGGTATATAGTTAGTACCACCCAAATCCATTTTAATTTTACAAGGTTGGCAACACCCTTTTTGTCGAATAACCATTATATTTAACCGCCGGGTAACCACTCTTATCATTTTTCTGGCAACTACCATTTTCCCTATTTTGGTATATAAATCTCATTTTGCCCAAAATGAGATACGTGTTGTTGCTGTTAAGGTAACGAATTATATAATGTATATTTATTATTATTATGTATTATAAATTTATAACATATATAATAATAGGTACCTATGTTTAAATATTTCATCCATATTGCTTATGTTATTATTGTAAATAGGCAGCTCATAAGTTTTCACAGGATCACCTAAATATAATACATATTTTTTTTTTAAATTTGTACCTACCTATTCAATTTAAGTCAAATAGAATTATCTGATATAACATGTTAATATAATAGTATAATTTTGGTGACAATAAAATAAAAAGGACTATAAAATACACATATTTATAAATATTTTGGCTCTTGATATCATTGCATTTATACACGAGGCTTACGAACAAATTATTCATGTTGGCCATCTGTGCAATATACTATTACAACTATTTAGGTACTCAATATAATATTATCTCTAACGTTATTATAATCATTATCATAATTTTTGTTATAACTTTATAAGGTATCACTAAATACTATATAATAAAAATTATGAAATTTTCAATGCTATTTAACTCATGCACAAAGAAACAAATTGTTTTGATACATATCAGTGTTGAAAATTTTCAATATTTGAATATTTATTCGTTTATTGCAAAAAAAAATACTTATGTATATTTAATGATAGTTATAGCCTTATAGGTAATTGCTTAATGCACTGTTCCTTTAATTTATACCCTAGGTATTCTCAATAAGTTTGGAAAACCTGCATAGCCTTATAATGGTAGGACCACTGCACGTATTTGCGGGTATCAACAACAGTCATTGAAACTGCACATGTACGAAGCATGTCGTATTTTCGTCAGATTTTTCAAAATTTGTTTGAAATACTGTATAGTGCTCATGTTAGAGATATTTCACAAGAAAATTCACCAAAGCTGCTCACTACACCCTCCAAACTTTTTCTTTTAATAATGAATTCATTAATTTGTTTATTCTAATTCTTTTAATTTTTAAATATACTTGTGGACCATATTTTCAAACCCTTGAAATTTTTTGTTCTTCTTAATAAATGTAATTTAGCGATAAACTTTTGTTTTTATCCATTAATCATAGTAAATTGCAGTAATCATATCACTAATAAGTAGGTTGGCTTTTACTACTAATTGTTGGTACGTGCGTGAAGTTGGCCCCCCACATTGTCGTATCAACCTCGAACCTTCACCAATATTTTGGAACTAATTTGGAACTAATTGGAACCTAGTTTTCGAAATTTGGAACCTCATACATTTCATGGGTAAAATTTTTTTTCAGTTGGGGGGATCAACTTCACGCAGCCCCCCCCCCTTTGTCATATCATCCTCACACCTTCACCAATATTTAGGAACTAATTTGGAACTAATTGGAACCTAGTTTTCGAAATTTGGAACCTCATACATTTCCTGGGAAAAATTTTTTTCAGTTGGGGGGTCAACTTCACGCAGCCCCCCCCCCCCCACTTTGTCATATCATCCTCAAACCTTCACCAATATTTTGGAACTAATTGGAACCTAGTTTTCGAAATTTGGAACCTCATACATTTCCTGGGAAAAATTTTTTTCAGTTGGGGGGTCAACTTCACGCAGCCCCCCCCCCCACTTTGTCATATCATCCTCAAACCTTCACCAATATTTTGGAACTAATTGGAACCTAGTTTTCGGAATTTGGAACTTCTAACTTTCCCCAGGAAATATTTATTTTTTGGGAGGGGGCAGACCCCCATATTTTCGTATCGACCTCGAAACTTCAACAATAATTTGGAACTAATTTGAACCTAGTTTTCGAAATTTGTTAGTTCATGTTTTTTACAGAAATTAAGACTGAATAATACACGTGATGTTTCTTATTATAAGTATTATGTAAAAAAATGTTAAATAATATTAAAAAATTGCATATCCTTTGATATATATATTATATTTTAATTTCTCATAAATGAAATTTTTCAAAATGTATTAAATTTTGTTTGACATTTAAATATGTATTCATATGGAAAATAAAATATTCTACTACTGTATACATTTATTGAGAAATTAAACGACTTAATAACTCACTGAAATTATGCTGCGAATAATACAGTTAGGTTACATTCGGTAAGGTTATGAATAATAATATGTTTAATATTACCATTGATTATAAATACTATAGATTGCTCACTGGCCGGTTTTTCGGTGGCGTACATTAAAACTCTCGATAGATGGCGATAAGAACAAACAATATTAATAAATTCGTATTTTATTCCAAATGCCGTAACCGCCGCGATTGTCGCGGTGCGGGTATAACTGGTTTTTATCGTCACTCGTCAGTCGTCATGACGTCGACGACTCCCGATCCCGAAGTCCGACTTCTAATAATAATCAAATAATCACTATTTTTATTTTGAATGATTTGGTCGTGTGCGCAGTGTCTACGGGCATCAATTTTTATTTTTGTTTTACGTTACCGATCGATGTTCACTGAAATGAGTGACCATTTATTTTGCTCTCCGCTGATCGTCATTACAATAATTATTTATATTATTAATTAATAATCAAACCTTCAACTATTGTCTATTAACATATTGGGAAAAGAAACTAATTTAGAGCGTTCTAATTTACTATTAATTATAAGAGCTGTTAGAAAATTAAGAAAGAGTAAACTAAAAAATATTGGAAAGATGGGACTTATCTATTCTTAGTTTATTTAGGTAGGTATTTTACTCAAATAAACAGTAACTAATATTCCAGTAATTATTTTATATACCTATAATACCTAGGTGCAATTAGTAAATCATAAACCATTAAGAGTTTGAGTTAATGATATTGTTGCAATTTTTATTATTAAATTCGATGGAGCTTTAAGTCCTTATGTTTGCTCAACAAAATCAAAAGTATTATTTTAATGGCTTTCGATTGATGAAAAAATTTTTTGAAATATATTCACGTTTACAGAAATAATTATACAAACAATAATATGAAATTTACAACTACAAGGTTCAATTAATATACTGTATTTATAAACATTTATTTTTTTTTATAACAGGTTAATTTTTAAGATTTCTTGTAAAATAACTAAAACTATCAAATGAACACGTACTTTATGCAGCACCAATCAATTACTTATTTTTAAAAATTTTTAATTTGTCTGCATTTTGTAATTCTCTTTTTTTATGACGAATTCTTGTCAATGTTTGAACTTCAAATGCTAATAAAAAAAAATTGTGCCTATGTATTCTTATAATTTTTTAATCACAATAAGAATAACTTATGAGGAACTTTGTATTAAATTTTCAAGTATTTTGGTAGGGCCAAAAAAATTTTATCGACAATTCACAAAATTTTTTAAAGAAAAATTGAAAATTTCTGTGGTCTAAATTTACACAGGTACCTAGGATTTTGGCGCTTTCGTACGATACGATTTTGGCGCTTTTGTACGATAAGACTTTATTTTGTCTTATCTAATTTTGGCGCTTATGTCTTCCATCGTAACAGATAAAACTGACTTTTAGAATAACTTTTGTTCTAATTAATATTTTTTTATTTTTTTTGTTCATCATTAAGAGATCCTTGCGCTTACAATATGAAAATAAAAATTTTATTTTTTTAATAGTAAAAATAAAAGAATTTAAATTTGATTAAATTTTTATTGAAAAAATTCAAAATAGCCAATTTGTAAATTTAATTTAAAAAAAATTTTGATGGTAAAAATATTTATCTAAATCTTGTTAATTTTTTAGAATTTTTTAAAATATCAATATTTTTTTGCATAAATTAATTTGGAGTGTTATAACTTCTTTCAAATATTATTTTCAATATAATTTCTGAAATGAGTATATTTTTTAAATTTATTAATTATATAATTTTCACAATTTTTGTTTTACGTTAAATTAGCATAATTTTTTTTTTTTAGTCAGTTCTATCTTATACACCCTGTATAATATATCCTAGACGCTAGACGGATAGACTAACAAATCATCTCCATTCAGAATCGTTTTTCGTATACAATGATACCTATCATTGCATTCAAATTTAACACATCCATTAAAGTGACCTACTAATACAGCAGAGCGATACACACTTGCCCACTTTTTTTAATTACATAATTAATTTAATATTTCAGATAACTACTTTTATTTTTGTATTTATAATATTTATAATTCATATACCTTCAATGAAGTCTGTACTGGAAACACTCCAGTTCCAAGTTTTGGGTGAATTTAATATATTAACCGACGATGTAGATCTAGTTACATATGCAACTATAACAATAATATATTTAATTTAATGTAGGAAACACGTGCGCTGTGTATAGTAGATATTATATCATAAAATATAATTATATAAATTATAAAGGCATACACATAAACTTTGTTAAACTGTCAAATGTTACCTACCTTCAGAATAATTTTTTGGAACCGCGTTGGAATTAAGTTGTGATTTAGGATCAACTGGATTAGAATACTGGTCTCTATTAAAATGTTCAGAGCATAAAAATCGATTTCTCATTTTTTTCGGGTTTATAGAATCCAACTCGACATTCCCTAAAGTTTGAAGTATGTTACTAGATTAGGTTAAATTTGAATTAAATAGGATTATAGGAACATTATTTAATAAAAAATAGCCCATTAGGTACTTGCCGGAATGGATTATCCACTTTTTTAATAAATTAGAATCCAACGGAAAGGTGTGAAATCGAGTTTTGGTATTTTTTTGCATATTATTGCAATTAAAATAAGAACACTTTCTTCTCGACATTTTGGCGTAATAAAAGAAACGTTACAGAACGTGTTAACAATCGCGATACAACCGTGAACCGACTGTCAAAGCGTCAATTGGAAATGAAAAACTACACACCATATTATCCATTATTGCATATGTGTGTGTGTGTGTGTGTGTGTGTGAGACATCGAGCCATTGACTAAATTATACACGAAACCAAAATAGATTTTGAACGTTTATTAGTTATTAGGTACTTAATATTATATTTAGCATTTCGCACTCAGTTAGACGCTAGCGATTGCAGCGTTACCGTGCACAACTAACCACGCGTCCGCAGCGCAGCCTAACGATACCGTGCAAATAGCACGCCACCGAAAAACCGGCCAGTGAGCAATCTATAGTATTTATAATCAATGATATTACGTAGTAGGTATATGTAAAATATTTATGTAATAAGTAACAAAATGTCGTTTTATGTTTAAATAGATTAAGCAAAATATATAGTAAAAAGAATAAAAATCGTAAGTACAATAAAATTAATAATTACAATATTCAATGTTCAATAACTAATCAACAATTTTTAATATAAAACAACTATATAAACTCAATATTTAATGTTGCTGATCAGCAGATACAAAATTTCAAAATCAATGCTAAAACTAAACTAAAATAAAGTAAGAATATCATTTTTTTCCCTTATAGTACCTTATACTATACTACTTTAATAATATAATTATAACAATGACGTACGATTATAACTTAACATACATCAATACATGAGGTCGAATTTTTATAGTTGATGAATTAATTTTTATCTTGGCTACTAAATCATTGTGGGTTTCCCATCCACTTGCTCTTTTAACGTAGGCTATGTAATGATCATTGTTGTATCCAATTCCACCAACCAAAACAAATCTAAAAAATATATATGAAGTTAAAAATTAAAATTGTTTTTAAATAAATATATTTCATAACAAAGTATTTTATTATACAATAAAATAAATCAATACATTTTCAGGGTAAAAGGTTAAACAAGAAGGTAAAGACAAGAGATTAGGTATAATTTATAATTGTCCAATCCAGTCACTTATAGAGTTCAAACAATTCTAATTACTCAGGATCAATACATTCAATTGGAATTGATCCATTTTATGTACACTACTGGACAAATCACCAGATCAGTATATATAAAGATATATGTAAAGGATATTGCAAAATATCATTAGATGCATCGGGAGGATTTATGAAAAAGCTTAAAAGAACGTCGTTGGGTTTGTTATCTGCAAGTATATTTTTATACGAAGGTACAGTTAGTACTCCTTTTGGCCATATCTCTGTTACCCAAATGGTATCAGAAAAGCATGATACGCTGTCTATTTTCAATGGTTAGCAGTTTGGATGTCGTCTGGAATACGACATCCAAATGAAGTTGTTTGTGATTATTCTCGAGCCTTGCTAGCGGCCATTAAAACGCCATCGGAGACAGCTAGATTGTATATATTAGAGCTAATAAAAGATATTCGTGAAGATGAGTTAGAGGACAAAACAATCTCTGATTCTGAAGTTCTGTCAGATTCTGAAGATTGTAATATTGATAACGATGACAATGAAGACTCACATATACAAATATTTTTAGAAAATATAAAATAGAAAAGTATAAAAAATTCTTCAGTAGTAGGCAACAGAATATCAGCATACTTTTTGAAGGATTTATTAACAGACACTATGAGGTTGTGCAAACATTTCCCCCTATGGACAAATGTTTTAAGTAATTTGTTTCAGTCACCGTATCGTATGGCGTCATCGGCACCGGTTGAGAACGATTTCAAAGAGCTAAAAACTCAAATTTTGAAATTCGATTTTCGTCCGATAAGAGCTGACAAATTTATTCTAAAACATCTTAATAGTATCGAAAGTAATGTTAAACTTTTTAAAAGTAAGGAGCTTAGATACGAGTCATCTCCTGAATTAAAATCGTCAAACTTAGATTTTCCGTGCGATGACATTTTTGAGAATGAAAATACGAATATGCACTCAAATGATGATCAAACATTTATCAATAATAAGACAGAACACGACGAAGAAATATCAAGTAATGCCTCTAGCACATCAATAACTGCATGTGAAAATTGGAAAGGAAAAGGCATTGTCAAAGAGTTATTTCCAAACAAAAAATCACTTAAAATGAAACCAAGGCATACAAAATATATGGGTACAAAAAAGATATTGAGCGAATTTTATCAACCGTGAAAACTCGTTCAACGTTAAACAGTCTGCTGATAAATGGAAACTTAGCTACACCAGTAATTGTTTCAAAAAAAAGGTATTTAGTACAAAATACATGCCCATTTGACGCTCTTTCAGTTTTAGTCGTAACCGCTTATACAGATGTATTGAGCTATCAAAATTTTGCTAATAAATCAAATAATTGTTACCTGAATTTCTGTAAAACACTTGCTTTAAACGGAACATCACGTTCAATTTACAAACAACGAGTTCTAATGCTTACAAAAATTTTTGACGTCCACTCTGGAGTAACTGATATACATCTCATCAACGCAAGATGTAATGTCAATTACATAATATTTCGAAATATTTTATTGACGAACCTTCGGCGTATGAAACAAAAGTTTGCTCGAACTGTGGAATGAAAAAAAAATTTCAAAACGCAACTGTTATAATGAAAATTCCTAATGGGTTCAAAACCATAGAAGAAGGGTTGAACAATTATGTAAATTGTATCTACTCTGATTGCTCAAATTGTACTGATGGAGTTATGGAAACTTTAAGAGAATTAAACTCTCACGTATTCATTGAAACAGATACATATTCAGAGTTTACTTCGTATGCATTAAATGAATATCCGGAGGAAGTGAATGTCGATAAAAACAGGTAATCAAAACTAATACATATAACAAATATAATAAGTCAATACCTACAGATATAAAGCTTCAAGGATTAATATTTTAAATATGATATACATTTTATTAATTATAATATTACGTATGTTTATCATTTCAAAGGAAGAAATATTTAGATATATTTTGAAAATGTATTGATTTATTTTATTGTATAATAAAATACTTTGTTATGAAATATATTTATTTAAAAACAATTTTAATTTTTAACTTCATATATATTTTTTAGATTTGTTTTGGTTGGTGGAATTGGATACAACAATGATCATTACATAGCCTACGTTAAAAGAGCAAGTGGATGGGAAACCCACAATGATTTAGTAGCCAAGATAAAAATTAATTCATCAACTATAAAAATTTGACCTCATGTATTGATGTATGTTAAGTTATAATCGTACGTCATTGTTATAATTATATTATTAAAGTAGTATAGTATAAGGTACTATAAGGAAAAAAAATGATATTCTTACTTTATTTTAGTTTAGTTTTAGCATTGATTTTGAAATTTTGTATCTGCTGATCAGCAACATTAAATATTGAGTTTATATAGTTGTTTTATATTAAAAATTGTTGATTAGTTATTGAACATTGAATATTGTAATTATTAATTTTATTGTACTTACGAAGTTTCGAGGTCGATACGAAAATATGGGGGTCTGCCCCCTCCCAAAAAATAAATATATCCTGGGGAAAGTTAGAAGTTCCAAATTCCGAAAACTAGGTTCCAATTAGTTCCAAAATATTGGTGAAGGTTTGAGGATGATATGACAAAGTGGGGGGGGGGGGGCTGCGTGAAGTTGACCCCCCAACTGAAAAAAAATTTTTCCCAGGAAATGTATGAGGTTCCAAATTTCGAAAACTAGGTTCCAATTAGTTCCAAATTAGTTCCTAAATATTGGTGAAGGTTCGAGGTTGATACGACAATGTGGGGGGGGGGGGCAACTTCACGCACGTATCTCAGAACTATGTGTTTGGTATTGTTAATTCTCCTACAATTTAAACTCTAGTTACGCCCATGGATTGGGATTAAGCCCACTCGAGCTTATATATGATTATTAATGTCATCTTGAAAAAATTCTAAAAACTTCACTAACTTGGACTATTTTTATGAATTATATATATTATTAGATTAATATAAATTACTAATTTATTTAATTAATCGATGCCAGTCGGCATTTACATATTGGTGATATAACAGTTAATGAAGAAAAACATTTTAAATTGTATACATGTAAAATTATAGATAGATAACATAATAGATAGTATATTAAATTTAACATAATACTAACTTAATAATTAACATAATTAAAAAATAGCTACCTATGAAGTTAACAGCATCCTAATTTTGAACGTGGCAATAAAACTAAGATACGAAGAAATATCATTTTATACAAAATGAAATGCAGTTTTAGGAGGTGGAGCAGTCTATGTATAGGATGGTTGTGGTTGTAGTTTGTACGGTGAGAGGGGATGTAATATAGGGAGTGGTTTCTGGTTGGATAGACAGGAATACGAAAAGAAATGGAAGATGACCACACCCATAGAGTAATATAGAGAGGCCGTTCTGTCTGAACATTGATGCGCAAGTAGTGTATAATGTACAGGTTAACCACTTACATAAAATAAAATGTGTGGCTGGTCGCGGCACGTTGGCTGCTACCACTCGCGCAATGGGACTGAGAGTAAGTAACACCCGCTACTAATAGTTCCCAGATGGGTGACCACAACTTTGTAGTGACCAAATACTATGTATGACAATAAGGGTCAAATAATGATAATTGTAAACGACATAGCACCCTGAAAATACTCGAATACACTATATAATATGTATATTAATTACAATCCTTTTTTTTTATTATTTTAAATAGCATATTTACAATCTATACAGACAATAGGCATATAATCAATGGTTTGTAATTGCATTATAATATATTTAAGTAAGCAACCCACTGACACTTTTATTTTTTAAGGTACCTAATTATTCAAAATCGTGATCTAAGATAATTAAAGTAGGTATCATAATAGTAATTGTAGAGTAATTTGTATATTTATATCATAGAATAAAATTAAACAGGCTAATTTATAATACAGCTAAAAAATGGTTTTATTCACACAATATTTAATTTTTACAAATATAATAAGAATTATTAACATTTATTGACCCCTAAAAATAGTAAGTTTGTTGTATCATGTTCTAAGTGAAGGTTTTTCGCTGAGAATTTTTAAACTATAGTTGATTTTTAAATTAATGTATGTTGAAGTTATAGATTTTATGAGAAGAGTTACATGATCTGTTAATGGACTTCTGGTTTCGCAGCTATGGCTTTGTAGTGACTTAAAAATAGTTGAATTGTACATCAAATAAGTAAGAACTTCTGACTGAATTTTTAATTTGTTAATAACTTTATTTGAAAAGTCATATTGTTTTAAAGTTTTTTCGGTTTTGAAACATATGTTGAGTACATCTTCAGATGGATATATTAAACCACCTTTATTACCTCCCTTATTTTTTAAGGTAATAAGAGAGTTAAAAAAACAGTCTCTTTCAACTGAACATAATGAATCTTTGCATATATCACATTTAAGAGTATTAGTTAGTTTATGCACCACAAACCCTGATATATAAATTATAATTTCTTTTGTAAAATTACTAATAGAATAATTACTATTACAACCAATGTAATCATGATCCATGATGAAAGCATTTATATCTATTACATTTTCTTCTTGATCCACTGCATCAGAAACACAACCATGAGAACTGTTGTTTAAAACTTTGACTGGATCGGCACTTGAGTAATGAAGAATGTCTATGTCTTCAAGAGGTATACAGTTTCCGGTGTTAATATTTTGTACATCATTAGCTCGTATTACTAATTTTCGGTAGGCAGAACGGAATTGTCTAACCGTAGGGTTATTATTATATCCGCCATGAGACCGAATACTGCCAAAAAAAAGTTCTAGATGATCTTGGCTTAACTTGTAGATTTTTCTTATCATTTTCTATTAATGTTGTATATAGTTCTAATATGCTATTTAAGCATATAATAAATCCAATAAACCCTGTTTTACGGTTGGATTGTAGGACAGGTATAAAATCTCCATTTTGGTTTTGAACTTTAAGGTTTTTGATGTAGGATGTAATTTTGTCTGTAAATAATTTAATTGCTTCTATATTTTCCTTACACATAGCTTTTTTAAACCCAATGCAATTAATAGACCTGGAGTTTAATATATCAAAACCAATGTTGAAAATCTCAATGAACTCTATTGTAGCATCTGCATGAAGAAATTCTTCAATATTAAGGTTATCTTTGCAAAATTTCAATGCGTCCGCAACTGACTGGCTCAAAAGTTGAGTCGCCAGTTTTACCTTCATCTTTTGTTTGAAATAGAATATATGCTGTTTTCTTAGCTTATTGGCTAGATGGCAACCCTCCTCTTCCTGTAAACAGCATAATTTTTGTACATATTCAAAGTTAATTATTCTGTCTTTGTAATCTAAAAATATTTTCTTTTCACCAAAAGCATTTCTTATTAACTTAATAATATGTGCAGGATCTAGCATTGTTACAATCTTTGAATTATTTTCAGATGCAAAAGATGAACTTAAAGTATCAATGTCATAATTACAACCTAAAAGTTTAGCTGCAGTGATATTGGTTGAGCAACCATCAAATGTTAAGCTTATTATTTTTATGCCGGTGCTTTCTAATACATGCAAAGCGTGTTGTACAAGTTCTACTTTTTGTGCACTTTTTAAACTACTCGATAAAAAGTAGCCAATTGGTATTTTCCAATTTTCGTTAACACCAACTACTAAAAAAACAAAGCATTCCTTAGCCATTTCTAAACTGTCATTGTTCATTTCCGTTCCCATATCTATACGGCCATAATACTGATTCCCGTCATATTCTAAGTGTTGCCGTATAGACATTTCGTCCATGATTAATGCACCATAAATTGTATGAGGAGAATTTTTCACTTTCAGTGTTAAAGCTTTCAAGGATTCCTCAGTAAACCCTGGTTCGGCATTAACATGCCTATACCACTTACTAAGGGTTCGTGGGTGTGGCAAAACAGTATGAAATTGGCTTCTAACATATTCATATGCTTTGGCAGAACAAAAATGTAAGGACAACGCAAATTGTCGAATTGTAGGACTGTATTTTTTTGGAACTGTTTTGCCAACATTTTTTTTTGCCCAATTCATAAGATCTTGATGCTTACCAAATGATTCCAAAGGAGTAAAACTCATATCCTCATCAATAAGATTTCGTTTTTTGAGATCTTCAATAATTGTTGTCGAATTGGCAATTTTTTAATTTTGACGTCGAATAACTTGTTGAAGACTTTTCAGCTTTTTGCTTTTGATGATGATATCACTTGACAGCTTTCGAATACCACGTTTCAAGAAAATTCTACGGGGTGTATCATCATTATGCACCTCACTGGCGGTAACGAATGAGGTGTCTATTGTTTCAATATTTTTTGCCATTGGTATGTCTGGACTGGTTGTACAAGAAATATTTGATGACGTTGTAGGTTCACTCAAAGGCGACACTCCTTCAACTTCTACATTACTTCCAGAAATCTAAAAATTATAATTTAAATGAAAGACAGAACTATAAATAACCATTACAACATGTAACAGTTAACAGTATTGGACTATAAAATATGTTTATCAGTTATACACAACACAAAGTACCATTCAAAGATTAAACAATTCAAAAGTACCTACTGACCTTAACTAATTTTCTGTTAAAACTTAAAGTATTTTTTGCTTGGGAAGTACTGCCAATTAAATTGCTCACAGAATCAGGGTCTACATTTTGAGTTAAAGTCAGTAAAGTTTCTGGGTAGATTTGTTTCGCCTAAAATAATTTATATTATATAAAAATAATAAACTTTATTGTTTAGGTTAATTTGAATCGTAAATATATACTTACATTCTTTATTCTACCAACAATAATAGATGGAACAGCGTGTTTTTGTAACAATTTACGACTTTTATGTAAAATAAAGCATGAATGATCAAAATGTAGCGAACACACTAAACTAGTCTTAATCACATTATTCGGGCTTATAGTATTCTCCTGTAAAAAATTGTTCCATTTCACTTTCACACATTCTTTCGCCGGGAATCTGAAATAAACATGAATTTTTATTAAATGTTTAATCAGATTTTAAAGAATTAATATTAAAACAGATCTGTATGTAGGTTTAAAAAGTATACCTGTGAAAAGAAATGTTAGCAGCTTTAGATGTTTGATTATCTGATCTCCCACAAACCATACAACTTGGCATTTTTTAAAATAAAGTTAAAAAATGAAAAAAGTAGAAACTATAATAACTATTCTTAATAATTAAATATCAATTTCTATTTCTCATTAAAATTTTAAATTACAATTGTCATTTATCCCTATGCAGTAGCATCAGTAGGCAGTCTGTAATCATAAGACAAAAAACGTATTATCACAACCATACAATATATTGTACTGCATGTGTTACAATATTTTTTTTATATGAAGTGGTTAATCTGTATTTTATACACCAACTACGCATCAATTAATTGTATACGCGAGATATGGAACGGCCCCTCTATATTACTCTATGACCACACCACACGCTCCTCTCCTTGTACTCATGATTTAGGTAGAAATACAAAGGTCAACTCACACCGACAATCACCATACCATGTCACCCCCATTATCAGCCACTCATATTATTATTAAACCTATGCATTGATCCCCTCTGTCGCGTTCGCCTGTTCGTGCCAACAACCATAGCTTGGTATCGGCCGACAGAGCAACGGAACGTCACTTCATTTTTTCCCGTCATAACAAAATGAGTGACGAGTAGACCCCGCTTTCGCTGGTGCGCCGAAGGGCGGCACCTGAGCAGACCGAAGTATTGGTAATGTAGCGTTTTACTTTTCTGATTACTATTATATTATGGTTTCACGATGGCTGGTACTTAGGTATTTATTTATATATATTGTGAGATTATAGAGTTTTTAAGGCCCTATATACCACCCACAATGTAAGGGGAACACTTACATCGTGACCTGCAGGCCGCACCGCGTGTTGACCCGAAGGCCAAGTCGGTGGAACTTGCAGGCTTTTATACACGTAGTGGGAAATGAATTCCAAAGATTTATTTAAAAAGGGGGAAAAGTAAAAAACAATATTAATAAAAAAATGTGACAAAATATAAGGTAATCATATGGTTATATTTTACACGGTTATAAGTAAATTTTGTGTTTTAAACAACATGAATAAAATAATATAACATTAGAACATGGCAATTACAATTCAGAAAATATATAATATTTGGCACATGGCAAAGTGCATAAAATACAGGCAGAAAATATATAATACTAGCTGACCCGGGCAAACGTTGTTTTGCCTAAATTTTTTTTTTTAAATTAAGTTGACCCGGTGAACTTAACGCCTTCAAATAAAGTCTAGATTGATAATAAAATTCAAGTATTCCATTGTAATGAATTGTTACAGAAATCAATATATTGCATTTTGATAAACAATGTTTTTCGTTTTGTTTTCTGGTGCAAAAATAAACAACTATGACGGTTTTCCAACACGCGAACTTGCAACGTACAGCTGCCCGTGCGAAAAACATGGAAATTCCAAATTGATCCCACAGAATTCCAACGATCGGCCTTGCGATTTATTGATTGTCATCGCAAAAGCCAATTTAACGGGAAACTGAATCCGCTTAAACTGAAATGGAAGATCTGTTGGAATGATCGGAATTCGTGGGATAAGGACTTCCTCCCCTTTGAAATTGCCCTTGATGATCGTTGATTGTATTACATTGTTCATCAGTTTCTTGACGGACAATCGTGTACCATTACACAATTTAGGAGGATTCAGATTCCGCAACATAATTATGATCGATCCCACTTTTACCTGTAAATTATGTGGTGGAGTTCCTGGCACATCAAGCGAGTTCAAAAATTCTGTCGGGTAGTTGACCGCTTCGTTTTCGTCGGTCGTGCTGTCAACGGATTTGTATGAACGCAGTTCTCCAGCAATTTTACTCTGAATTGTAAAATTCAACCTATCGACGTCCTTATTCCTCGCTGCTAGTATTGCCCGTCCACTCATCCAATCAAGATTGTTATATATATATATGTAATGTGTGTTATGAGCACGTCTAAATTCATTAATGTTTCTTGCATTACGTGTACGCCGTCCAATGTTTGTTCTTCTCATAGGAGGCATGATTCAAGCATAAAAATTCTCTCCAAAACACAATAGTCGTTTTTGATTGAAAAAATTCATAAATAACATAAAACAATAATGGTTCAAAATAAAATGAATAATGTGCCAACTATTATTATTATTTTACTCTAAAGTTCTAAGTGTCTATAATAAAAAATGTATATCAACCAGAATATAAAAATATATATTTTATTTCGATTTTTATCGATATTAATCGATTTCAAGCCCTGCTATTATCGATATTTGTATTATTATTTATATTATATTTATATTTTTATTTTTATCTGCTAGAGGGCACCACCGGTGTAACTCAGTTTTTGTCACTAAATCTCTAACTCACAGGAGTTAGGTCCATAATTTATGCTATAAACCCGCTCCCCGACATTCTCTATCATTTAAAAAAAATTTGAGCCAAATCGGCCCAGCCGTTCTCAACTGATGCAATTTCGAATTTTTTGTCCCCATTTTTATATATATAGATTTGGCACATGGCAAAGTGCATAAAACACAAGGGAAAAAATATATAATATTTGGCACATGGCAAAATTATTAGGAAAGTAATAGAGAAAAATACAAGAAATAATGCTACGGCTCTGACAAGCGGTTACCGGCACGGATTGATAATCATACGTCGGTATGACACATTATACTCTTATATGTATTAAAGGAAAAGACCCACGGCTCCACATGACGGTTACTGGGGCACCTATTAGGAAAAATGGAGCATAAGTAAAAAATAAGTTGTAGTGATACATAATCAAAATGAAAAAAAGGAAAAATAATACTTAATTATCTCGGGGCACCGTTGAGGAGAACAGGAGTGTAAAAAAAAACAGTGGTGATACATAATCAAAATGAAAAATAAGGGGAAGTTGGGGGAAAATAATACTTGGCGACTGCTGGTGGCTCAAGATGTTGGTAACCGGTGGCTGCGATGAGCTGGCCACGTGGGCCGTCGTTACCTTATACCGTAGACACGGCCCATCTACACCGGTTACGTTGAAAACGGTTGTGGATGTTAGCCGCCGGGCCCTCCACGGCCCCAGATAGTCGACTTAGCCCATCATGGTGTCGGTGAACATCAATGAAAGAAGAAAAAACAGGAACACCAAAATGTTGACCTCGTGGTTTTTGACGTTGACAGTTGACAGACGGATCGGCAGACTTGACCAATAGGACGTGTACTTAAGTCAGTGGTCATGAAAAGAGTGTCGAGACGTCGGCAGACAGCTCGGCATGCCGGTGACCGTTGTCGAAATGTTGATAGAGTGGGACGTGTGCAGTGTCGCTTTTTGCGGGGATTTACAATATTACTGGCTTCAGATTTTCTTGTCAGCGTGTACCAGCGGACGCGACCGTATCGCCGACAGCGCAGATAACCACAGCTGCGAGCCAAGTCGCCGGACATTACGTTGAAGAGGGGTTATATAACATAACCTACTTGTTGTTCGCTTAATCGCAACGCGCTATTGTACTAATAGGAAAACCATTAAAGTAATAGTCACAGACCGATAATAATATGATAGTACATTTATTGTGGGGAAAGGTGTGTTCAATGAATAATAATATTAATAGAGGCCTAAAATTCTGTGACGTTACAATATATATATATATATATATATTATAATGTGTGTTATATTGGTTTAAATATTATATCAACCGCCGGTAACCGCTATGTCGAAACCGGCTGGCATTTAATGTGTGATATTATTATTATTATTATTGTTCTTATTATTATTTTATTATTATTATGGGTCAATTATTATTATTTTTATCAATTTCTTTTCTGACCGATTTTTATGCCATGGGCTTTCTCGGCACCCCACTTAAAAAAAAAAAACAAATATATAATAAAATCTATAATTTTTCCCTAAATTGAGGTTTGCTCTTTTATTGCCGGTCTCCCATGTTCCTGGTCCAAGCACACTATCCTATTTTTTAAAATTACTAAAAATCCACGGCACTCCGGCTCTCGAGCCTCGGTCCGTGGTTGGCGACTGTGAGAAGTGTTTAAGGCGGCCACATGACTCTCGGTTCATGAGAAATATGCCCGAGCAGTCACAACTAATAGAATTATAGTTGTGAAAAGGGTGAGAAATATTTAGAACACACACTAATGTTTTCAAATTATCGTAGACCCCATATCTTTCAAATCTATTGTCATATACTTATTATCTTTATATTGTTTGTCTGTGCATGTTAAGTACATGATTATTTCTCTGTCTAAAACTAATTTTTTTCTTATGTTTATGGTTCGTGCTCACAGTATACACAAAGTTTATTAATTCTAAAACTATTTTTTCTAATTACATTTTGATATTCAACATTTTCAGAAAAAAATGTTGGTAAGTATATAATGGGGGTTAACGGGTTGTCATTTGAAAAACAGAAGTTAGTAACTATGCAGAATACTCCTTAGTACCCATCTAATATAAACATGTATGAAATTTGAGAATTTGCAAATTAATTCTAAGGATAAATACCTACCCACTTATTTAAAAATTCTTAAAATCAGATTTTGAATAATTGCAATTTTGAAGAACTAGAAGAGGGAACATGCTTGGTGATTTACTCTGTATAAAGTATTAATGCCCAATTTTGAATTTTATAGACTTAAAAGGTTGTACTACTAGATATTTACAGATAAACATATTACATGCAATGTATATTAATACACATTGTTTATTGATAGGATAATTAAAGTTTAAGATTTTGAGTGTGAACCAATAAATTAATTTTCTTAACAATAAAGGGTTTTTTTTTTTTTTGTTTATGATGAGATATTTTATAGGAGAACAAATTATTCGTTTTCAAAATAGTTGAGAAAACAAAAACATGAAATTATACTATACAGCAGCCTCTTTTTTTTTTTTAAGCTTGGGGATAGATGTTGTTAAGTGTAACTCATATTACTGTTATAAATGTGTTAAATTTTAGTTCAATCATAAATTATTACATACAAAAATAAACAATTATGAGTGGAGATGATTTGTTAGCATATATTCTAGGATATTTTATTATACTGTATTTATTATATTCCTGGTTTTAATTTATTTTTCTATGATTAGCGTTAAGATATTTATGACCTTCAAAACATTAAAAAATGTATGAAAATATGCTCAATAAATATCAAAATATAGGAAAATTAAATACCTATGTGGTTCTAAAATTGTATTACTAATTAAAAATGTTTTCTAAATTGATATACAACTTTTTTTATAAATTTAAATTTAAATACACTAAACTATAAGATTGATAATATGCGAATCATTAAAAATATAAATACCTACTTACAATAATTTAATATAGAATTTTGTTTTTACTCCAAAGATATAAACAGGTTAGGTTAGGTTAGATACAAACAATGCTGTCTATCCAGTACCCGTGGGTCGTGGAAAACCATACACTAAAACTAAAAAGATTTTATAATGTAATTCATGTCCTATAGGCAACGCCACTCTATTGCGATTATCGGTTGTAAACACGAAATAATACGCCTAGAGTAAGTTAAGTTGTAGAGTTATAGTAAAGATAAGTTAATAACTTTTTTTTTTTTTTTTATTGAAGATAAAAATGTATTTACAATCTATACATACAGTGTATAATAAGTAAGTGTGGTGACTTAAAAAAAAAAAAAAATAACATTAATTGCAGAAAAGGAAGTCTCCCAGCAGTGCCACCTGACAAGAAATTAGGGTTTGAGTTTATTTATTTTATTTTTTATAATTAGGGTTTTTAATTTTTTTTTTTTTATTAGGTATTAAGCAGATCTCTTGGCCATTGCCTTTTTAACCTTCTAGGAATGATTGAGGTAGAGGATAAACTTTTAATTATGGAGTTATGAGTGCGGAGCGTTGAGTGGAATTTTGAGTAATAGGATTTGGCTAAGTCGTTGAGGGTTGGTATGTTCAGGTCTTTATGTAGTTTTTTATTGGTAACATACCAAGGGGCAGAGGTTATTAGCCGTAGGCATATGGATTGGAATGCTTGGAGGGTTTTAGTGTTTGATGGTTTAGCTGGCCCCAAGGCCGGATTGGTTAGGCGAGCTACCGAGAAAATCTCGGTAGGCCGCTCCAAAAAATGTTGATCTTAAGTGTTTGGGCAATTATTTCATAACACAAATGTGAATACATTTATTTAACTCTGTGTGCTACGTAAAATCTAGATCAATGTATACATTTTTATTTGAAAAAGGCCCTTTTTAGGGCCGGTTAAAAAACTAAAACTCGGCGGGCCGATACATTGTCTATCCGGCACTCGCTGGCCCCCATAGTTGAATGCCGTAGAGCCAAGCCGGACGAATTATCGATTTGTATTTCATAAGTTTGTTGGTTAAAGAAAGTTTTGATTGTATATATATATATATATATAGGGAATAAGATAATTTGTGAAATTTTGTTATTTTTAGTTACTTTAAGATTTCAACCACTTAAAAGTCTGACTATTCAAGTATTTGGATACAAAATATTTTTTGTTCTTCCTTCTGATACGTACACTAATAAATCAAAAGTTTTCTGACAAGTGAACATCCCACATATAGCTGTCCATGTGAGAAACGTGGATTTTCTAAATTCAATTTACACACGTCTGGCGATTGTCCTTGTGTTTTATTGATGGTCATTGCAAAGGTGAGTCGCACAATACTCTACAAAAGTTTGAATTTGAAAGACATATCTAATGGAAACTCTGGGATGTGTGGCAACAGTACATCTTCGCCTTTAAATTTCATATTTAAAATTGTAGCTTTGATTATGTTGTTCAACTTTTTCACTAAAATCCTGCTATTATTATTGGTGGATTGATGATTTGTTGAAGAATAATGGGCACACCAAATTTCAGTGTTAGAACGTGTGGTGGCATAGGAGTTAAGCTAAATGATCATACATTTCTCTTATTTGTTTGTTTGTGTCATTTGTAACCTAACCTATCCTAATTAATAATCACATTGTTAAGGCATCATTTTTGATGAGTCATGTATATTTTATGAGAATTAAAAATGTTTGGGGCTCCTTTGAATTTTCTTAACATTTAATGGGTTCCACGAAAACAAAAAAGTCTTAAGACTGCAACTATACAGCATATTATTGTAGGAAAGTATCGTAAACCTTAAAAAAAATAAGGCATGTGATTCAAAATCTCCCTCCTAATCAATTTCTTAATACGCTGCTGTAGCATTTAGTGGGAAAATGATAGTAGGAGATTATAATATTGATTTTTTAAATAAATGATATACTGATAATATAGATAGAAACACAGTATTGGTATAATGATGTAAAGTTTTCACCAAATTTGTTATACCTACATAGGCATCGTGTGTTAAACAATGAAGGTCATTCAAAATATTTCTAACTCATGACTGAATTTCATTTGTAATCTTAACTGTCTAAATGACTTAAAATTAAACTTATGTTCAAAAAAAAATGTTCGCACATGTGCAGTGAATAAACATTTTTGTTGATTTATATTTTAGATTCTGAACGAAGTGATGAATGTATTGATTTTACAATGATGTTTTTTTTTTTTTTTGTGTCTATGTACAGGATACAGCATAACTAGTCGAAATAATGCTTTAATTTCAAACATTGGGGGTGGTTTCCGATGTAAATGTGAATATCCTTGGTGCATTATACAGGTCAAAAGTTAACATTTTCCAACAGTTTTCAAAAAAATCGAGAAAAACAAAAAAAAAATGACAGAAAAACGGGAATTTACACGCAAAATTAATAACCATCAATAACTAATCACTGTAAATACTTGAAATTTTAACCAAATGTTTATGTTAGTGTTATCTATTTACAGTTTAATTTTCAAAATTTTTTGGCTTTTTTTTGAGTTATTTACTAGACCACTGAAATATTCGATTTTTTGAAAATTTTTTTTTGAAGTGTGTAAAAAAATGTTGGATGACCAAAAAACTTGAAAATTTAATACAAGGTTCCTTATGAATTGTTCTTATTGTAGCTTAAAAAAATTAAAAATTGTTAGTCACAATTTTTTTTATAAGCGTTTATAGTTCAAATTTTTACGAAATCTGTCGAAAACGCGAAAATTTGCAAGTAATTTTGAAGTTGAAAAATCATAAAGTTTTTTGTGTTTATAACTAAGGATTAAAAATACAACACTGAGTTTTCCATAAGTTTTTCTTCAAGTAGCTATAGATAAAACTCAAAGCATCATTATTGGAAAAATGTTAAGTGCGTTTGAATTTTAAATTTTTACGAAATAGCATAACGTTATTGATTTATCCTGAAACGATTTAAAATATTAGTTATTATTCAAAAAGTATAAGTGGTAGATACTTGAAAATTTAACCAGTTATTTAGATTGGCATTTTCTTTACATGATTTAATTTTCAAAATATTTTGACTTTTTTTGAGATATTTACAGACACCTGAGATTTTAAATTTTTTTGAAAAATTTTTTTTGAAGTGTCGATAAAATTTTTTTGGCCCAATCAAAATACTTGAAAATTTAATACAAAGTTTCTCATAAGTTAGTCTTATAGTGATTAAAAAATTAATCATAAACCCAATCATAAATTATTACATACAAAAATAAACAATTATGAGTGGAGATAATTTGTTAGCATATATTTTAGGATATTTTATTATACTGTATTTATTATATTCCTGGTTTTAATTTATTTTTCTATGATTAGGGTTAAGATCAGGGCCGGATCTTAACTTTTTAACACCCAAGGAAAATTAAAAATATACGCCCTTTTCAGGAAATTCCAGGGAAATTACTAGAATTAGTATTATTTTTTTTTATGAAAAATCAAGCACCTTTGTCAATAAAAGATAAATCAAGAGATTCCTGTCGGATAGTGAAGTTGGATAATATAACAGATTAGAGCTATTGTTTCATAAAATAATTCATCAATTTCAGTTTAATTGATGATATTTATTAATTTTCTAGATATTTCTGATTGTTTCCGATAATTTTTGTCTGATGTATATATCATTGTGCCTACTGACTGCATTTTAGAAGCATTTGCTTGGCCATAGTAAGTTTCTATAAGTTTCTGTAATTTGGCATGGGGATCTTCCCTGATTAGTTTTGAAAATTTGTTAATGATTACTACCTAGTTAAGTCTACTTGTTTTAATAACAAAATTCTTATGAATTTATATTGCATCTAATAATTTTTAAAACAAAATTAAATAATATTCTTAGACCTCAGTTCTCAGTATTGATTATTTAAAGTAGAATAACTCAAAAATGTTTTATTAAAATTTTGATTACAATATTTAAATATTTTCAGAAAAGCCATATGATTCACAAATCAATTTTGATATCACTGCAAGATACTCCTTTAATGTTGTGAAAAAACTAATTTATCAAAAATACCTTCTTAAACTATACTTAAAAAATTCCAAAAAACATAATTTAAACATACAAATAGAGATCATGCTTAACAAAATATTTTGGTCACATTTATTTTATTTTTATTTTTTTAAAGCTTCTGCGTCTAAGGTCAATGGCTGCAATAATTTTACAATGTTTACATCATACCTTAAAATACATTAATATTAGGTAGTTAATTATTTTTACAAGTTATACAAGATTCATTTTTTAGGTCTTCATTATAAATAAAATTGTCTTATCTATGTTGTCTGGATGAAGGGCTTCTGAAATAATATTTGGTACTCATGCTACCAGTTTATCCAATTCATATGAGAAGCATTCTGTTATTATGTGTTTAATAGTTAGAGGCAGGGCCGGCTCTAGACAAAATGTATACATACCTAGACAAAATAAAAATTTTCCGCACTCGTTTTTGTAGACAAAATAGTATCAAAATATTATTCTAAATACCTAGATATGTGAGCTTGTAAATTTTTTTTTTTCATTGAAATTTTCTGAAAACTCAGTTAGCTACATTGAAAATTTTCAATGACTGAAATTTGCGGCAAAAAATTTGTATCAGGACATTTTTAATTAATAAAATACACTAAATAGTTTTTATTTTTTTTTAAGTAAAATGTATTAAACAGTTAGTATTTTTATTTTTTTAAGTAATTTGGTAAGTTTTTATGTTTTTGGGGTACAATTAACATATTGTCTGTAATTAAAAAATCTAATTAAAAATTTTTTTTTTTAATTTTCAGGATTATTGAAAATTTTCATGAAAATTTACAGCTCTATAAATACCTAACTAAAGAAATGACGCCACAGGCATAAGCCTGTGTTGCCTGCACCTTCCACCGAACCTGAGGTATACCACAACTTTCACATATAGGTTAAATTTCCCTCTTCATCAAATATTGGTGGATTAGTGGTGTGTGTCTGATTCGCATTTCTATTGGGAACAAAGCCTGTAGTTATATGTTGTTCCAAATTGTTTGTGTCATAGTGTCATGTAGCCATATTATGTTCTTAAATATTATTCGTGTCATAGATTTATTGTTATGTTAGATAAAATAATTTAGTTTTATAGTGTCTGAAGATGTTATTGCTTGGCGCTTTTTTTCATTGACTTTTATGTTTCCCGTGAGTTGATTGTGACTGGGGGTCCATTTCAAGATGATTGAATAGCCGAAATTGGTATGGTTGTGTAGTTGATTTTGTATTTTTCTGGCGATATCATTAGGGATGGAGAAGTTAAAAGTTTTAAGTTTAAATACTCCCTATAGTACTTAACGAGTCTCTTAGAATTACTGCTTTAAGAATATGTGTGTTAATGAGTTCCAAAGCGTATGAAATTGCCACTTAGCTGTGTATATAGAGCAAAAATTAGGAAATCTTAGCATGGAGATATGATCTTTGAAACTATAGATCAGCAGTTCTCACTAGGATTTTAGAAAGGGCCATATATAATTTTTGAATATCACTAGTGGTACACTTATATTATTATAATTATTATTTTTTTGTTATATTTATTTTAATTTGTGCATTCTGTATAAAATATTTTAACAATCAGCATAATAAATAGAGAGTTACATAAGAGATCTTGGTTTGCTTGATTGGAAAAACTGTTCAATAATAGGACTTTATGCTTATATTTTTAGTGATAATAATTAACAATATAAAAATGTACAACTGTTTACTGAGTGAAGAATAGTAAAAAGTGATTGAAGTTGAAAGTTTTGTGATATATCTATAATACAATATTTTATAAACTTATAAGATTAGTTTTTCCAATATAACTTTATATGTACCTATCTTAAATACATACGCATAATTTTTTACAAGTGGTTGAAATTAATTTTGATTAAATTCATGAAAACATGAAAGTTTGAATTTATGTAGTTAAAAATGGATAAATATAACTCAATATTTTAATTGCTCATGCTTTTTGACTTAATACAATGCTCTTCATAAGTTAGTATATGACGAGGTATATGAGGATATATAGAGTGTCCTGTGAGGATTTACCCATTGCAATATCTCTCGAAATAATGGAGATATCAAAATTCTGGTTTTGTAATAAGACTCACAAGGATAAGAACTACCTACAATAATTTCATATTTTAAGTTATTTTATTGTTTTAGTAAAAAAGTTTAAAAAAATACTTATATTATATACTTATATACTTATAGGAAAATAAAATTTTGAAATGTCAATGTTCTTAGAAAAATAAACTACGAAATGGCTATCTTTGATTTTTTTTAGAAATAATTAAATTAAATATTTATTATTTTAATTTTTTACTTAAACATTAGGTAAAATAAATTTAAAAATGGGATGATTTTAGTTCTTATCCCTATAAGTCTTATTACAAAACCAGAATTTGAATATCTCCATTATTTCGTGAGATATCGCAATGGGTAAATCCTCGCGGGACATCCTGTATACTTCGTCATCCTCAAGATCCTTGGAATAGTGTAGCTAATGGTTGGTAACATTTTTTTTTTTAATCAGATGAGTAGTTCCAGAGATTTCTCTGAATAAACAAACAAAAAATTTTTTTTTTTATTATTGACTAATAATTAGTACCTATTATTTTCACATAAATTTGCCACATTACATACTTCTAATATGTATAAAACAAATTTGTGTACTGGGTATAGAATTCTTTTAATAATAGCTAGCAATATGCATTATCCATTATGTACATGAAATAATATAATTTTGTACAACATATTCAATTTTTTTAAGAAAAAATAAATTCAACTTATCTTATTAATTATTACTAATATATATATATATATATAATAAAATATCCTTAAAATGTTGGCTGACAGATCGTTTCTGCTCAGAATTATTTTTCATTGAAAATAAAACTATTTATTTGAATTCAAATTTAACTTATCCATAACAGTGACTAACTCAATGATAACTGATGAGATTCACTACTTTAAAGTAGAGAAACTTCTTGGTTAAGTATGTTATTGAAAATCTTTATCTTAATTTAAATTAGACCAGTTAATACTTTTTAACCTAACCTAACCTAACCCAATCTCGTTAATCAATTAATTATATATGTATGATATATGTATCAATATTAATACGTATAGTTATTAGTTATCATAATCAAAACAACAATTTAGCTTTATTTGTTTTATATTAAACCATTTTACATGCCTATTAACCATTTTTCTTGTTTTGTGTTTTCTTAGGAAAATCGAGAGAAAAATTTAATGCATTTGGAAGCAGAAAAATGGAAAGTCAAAGCTACTTATTTAGATAACGAAGTAAAAAGATTAAAATCTATGATGGATATAGATCTATTAAATAAACAAGCAGCTGGTCCTACATCATTACGACAATGTACAAAAAAAATTAATTTGTGCAAGAACTCTGGTTGTAGAGTTATGGCGTACAATAAATATAACATGATGTTGGTAAGTGTTTAAGTTAATTATATTTAAAAAAAAAGATCATCAAATTGAATTATAATCAGGTAGTGTCACAACATTCTGAATCGTCATTGTTCAATTCACATGTGATCAGAAAATTGAATGGATCAACACTGGACGTTTCTAAAGATTGTATTTTTGCACACAAAAAGCAAATTCGTGATATGGCGTTTCATCCTTTTGAACATAATCTTTTGGCTTCTGACAGTTTGGATAAATGCATCAATCTAACAGATGTAACTTGCAATCAGGTTGTTTTTTCTTTAGATGGTAAACATTAATTTTTGTATTATTAATTATTCGTCTCTGTATAATTTTCTAGTAATATTGTCTACATTTACAGTGAATGAACCACTGTGGTCATGTTGTTGGACTGGTGACAATACCAACATGTTGGTTGCTGGTGGTCAGATGGGTTCCTTATATTATATTGACCGCAGGTATATGAAATTGTTTAACGCTGATCAGTCTCGAAAACTTGGTTGTGTTTCTCTCATCTCCATCCCACCATCAACTTCTCGAGCTTTCATTTATGGTGGGTTCTTGAAAACCAGAATGGACTATTTATCTATGTTTGAACAAGAACCTGGCAAAGAAATGCATTGCTACACAGAGACTGAATTGCCATTAAAAGGACTCTGGACTAATACTTCTTATGACTACAATTCTAATCTCATTCTATCAACATCCAAACCTTATGGTCCCAACAAGTCTGTCAGACATATTGTGTCTAAAATAGCAGATTACAATACAGAAGGACCTGTAGTAACTCCGGTTGTCACTTTTTATGGTTAGTCACGACATTAAGTATTTTATTGTACTCCTTTGTCCTTTGTAATGTTTTACTTACAATATGTTTGTCTTATATATTTTTAATACTTTCAGCCGGTGATAAGGCTACACATTTGTCCCGCTCATGTTTGGTGACAGCCACTGGTGCTTCCTATGAAGACACACTTGCTTGTAGTTTTGATGAAAAATCAAAAACCATCAAGGTATTTAATGTCAATCAGGGAACCAATCCTCACAATTTCCAAGTAAATGAAAACTTTTTGGATTTATGCCCCTTACCTGGTATGATGAATAGCGGTAGACGATTATTGGCTGGTTTGTCAGAAAATGCTGTTAATTTGTTCTCTGTTTAGAAAAAAAAGCAAAGATAAAATATTCTGTTTTGGTTTGTATATGCATTTATAACTTATAAATTTTAATTAAAGATTTTTTCCACTAGCAAAATAATTGTAGTGCATTTGGTTAGGTTAGTCTAGTCTTAACCTAACCTAGCCTAACCATTTGATTGAACATTGTGTTATCCTATATTGATATTTTTTAAACTTAGTTTCCTATTTAGTAAGATTGATTTCTGTTGGTATACATTATTATGTGTTTGCTTTTATTAATATTTTATTGTTATGATTTATTTGCCATTTAATTTTAGTTGTATAATTAATATTAAATTTCCAAAACTTATTTATTTGTATAGTTTTATGAATAAATGGTTGACAAAAAATAAAATAAAAATATAACATAATGTAAAAATATTATTAAATTATGATAATATTATCACTAGAGTATGGATTCTACTGCACTAAAGAATTATAGAAAAATCTTTTAAAATAAAGCTCTAAAATCCTTTAAATAATTTATTATTTTATTATTTAATCATTCATTTATAAATTGTCAAAAAATTTCATATTTATAAGTGAGATTTGCTCTCAGACAAAGCTGCTCGATTTCAATTTCATTTAAAAATTGAAGAATTAAATTAATTAGTACGTTAATCACTTAAAGCTTAAAAGATTAAAAAAAATTACAAGATCAAAAATCAAATAATAAAATTGTACAGATTTATACTATGTTACATGAAACATGTTATAACTGTTTTGTTCTGAACCAATAGAAAAAAAACTAAATCCCATCAAAATCCATACTCTAGACTTAATTATTTGTGTATAGTATTTTACTTGTATCATTTTAAGATTAAATCATATTTACGAGTTCATAATGTTGTTATGGGATTACGGATTTATAGAAGTTAAACTGCTTAAATGTCTATACTTACATTATTATTAAATGGTATCCCAGCTTATTATCAATCAAAACAATTGTAAAATAATTTTAAATTGTTTTATTATAATAAAATATATTACTAAATATTAAACGAATGACTTATCAATCTATCAAATACATATAATAAAGTTTAGCACTGTTTTTCTAATATACATCGGAAGCTGTGATTGATCTGCAATCACTTTTCGTGAAAACTACATTTTTTTCCTACAGGAGCAGCTTCAAAAGCATTGGCTTAATTATAAGACCGATGGCCTATTAAAAGTAGAACAGGAATACCATTTCTGAAAGATTCCGCAATACAGAATCTTTCACCCTTTGTACAAATACATCAAATCAACTTATACCAAAAAAACTACCATTTTGCATTTACAATAGGAAATAATCTTAATTTAATAATTACTTAACATTCCACCATCTGGGTCACTGGTTGAGCCGCACTCATTGAATGTTACAAGATATTATCGTGTATTGATTTGTGAATTAGTCACAAACTAATGTAACAATTATGAATGTATATTTTATTCAACTCATTAAAAGATTAAAATATATCTTAGTTTGTGGTATCAGTACCTCCCACTTAAACCTTGTTTGGTATTACTTACTAATTACATCATGAATCTCTATAGGTTGTTTGTCATTCTCTTGACGATAAATGTTCATTACTAGTTTTTTCAAAGAGTATCATCATTTATTTGTGTTTTCTTAAAAAAGAACACGATAAATGCAATTCAAAAATGTTGTATCATCCTCATGTTTGAGAAATAACCCATCTAGAGTTTGACATGGTAAGTCGCTGGGCCAATCCAGCTCTGATGCCAACCTTTATTTTAATCCACTGAATATTGAAGCAAAAATTGTATTTATTAACGTTTAGAATTTAAAGGATCAGACAGAGTATTTTACCAGCACCATTTGTCACCCCTCTTAAATCTCTAATCAAAACTTAAAATTGTTATTAAAAAACAATACATAGACATTTGATATATTTTATAAAGATTTAAAATAATATGCTGTTTGGATTGAGAAACTAAAATTTTTATATTTTATATTTCCACAAAAAAAATTGTGAATATAATTGCCCACATTTAATACCAGGTTGATTTAAGTACCTACTCTACTAGATCCTCGACTATCCAAACTTTTTGGATTTATTATTATATTAGAATTATAATTATGTTTAGAAAATTATAATTATAATTATATTTAGAAAACTGAATAACAGAGCGTTCGGATAATCGAGGTTCTATAGTACGAAATATAAATTAAAAACTTACAAAAAGCCGCTGATCAGTGTAGCATATAAAACAGTTTTGTGTAAGTTTGTGAACTTGGTTCATATTATTTAGTAACAGCCAACAACAAACTTGACTATTTTTAATTTTTTCAATGGTATTTTCAAGTATAGACATGTGCACAATATGGCAAATCCATTAAAATTACAAAAACAAATAATATGTAGGTAATATGAATATATTTTAAATTTTTAAATAATTAAGTAACAGCTTATTTGAGGGATTGATATGTATGTGTTATAGTCTTCACCATGTTTTACATTAATTCAAATTAAATAAATTATAAAAATAATTATACAACAACTTAACAATCAAACAAAATATACATTTTACAGATAAAAAAAAATTAAGGTTTATATAAAAAAAAGTATATGTATATAAAAATTACAATATAATATTTACAACAAAACATTTCAGTCAGTCTAACTCCAACATTAAAGAAAGTAAAACTAAATACAAATCCAACAAAAGTTTAGACCTAGCTATTAGAATGGAATAAATAGTCACATTAAATAAAAGTCTCAAGTGACCATATTTTTTATGTTTATGGCCAAACTAAGTACGCAATTTTTGGGGTTACAATTCCCATGATAACACTCGATATCAAGTTGACACTGTGATTATCCAATATTCTTCTTCCGGATATGTGCACAACATCTTTACCTGGGTGTTCTACTATTGCTCCTGTTTTTCGATTATAACCTAAATAAAAATGATATAAAATACTTCATTGGTTTAATATGTGTTAATATCACTTTTTAGTTAAAGAACTATTACGATTACCTACGTTTCAATGATAGTTAATAATAATTACTAGGTAATATAGGGCTCGAATTTATAAATAAATACATATTTTTACTGTGATTTGATAAATTAATTTACGTAAGTAACAAATTAATTTCAAGGGATTTCCAATGAACTTAACTATTTTTTATTTTACATATTTTGCCATAAGTACAAGTGTTCACAAATTTCTCAATAATTCTATTTTTCCCTACATATTTTGACAATTTGTTCATTTACTATATTTTATTATTTATTAATAATTATTAATTGTACATGATTGTATTTTTCAATTTTCCAGTATTTTCAAAAGTACAAAATAGTAATAGAATAATACTAATTATTAAATTTAATAGACATTAAATAAATTAAATTATATATATATTTTATATATTTTATATATTTAATTATATACATTAAATATAACATTTTCGATATTCGTTTGATATATATGACCTCAATAAACAATACTAGATAACGATTCATGAGTACATGTTTGTGTTTGTATTAACATTTTCTGGGTTTAATCTGTGTTTATTGTTCATTATTCAAGATAATAAGATAGTTGCGTAAATATTTTTTAAAATTATATTTCATTATATTATTTATTATTATTATTATTATTATTTTTTATTTTTTTTTGATAATACATGTTATGAATTTTTTAGCACATATTTATGTACTTAAATAACGAATAATACTATTTTAGTAAAATATATTTCGTTGAATGTACTGAATATCAAAACAAAAGTTCTTAAACTTATGAGGAAAAAATAGAATTACCACTATATTGTGTCGTATATGCACTTTTCAGTGATATACCTCTTTCGACACTAAAGTTACCAAAAGACCATAAATTAACCGGTTACAGTTTGATCCTCTAGACGTCAATATAATTACCTTTACTGCTTAGACTTTCAATCTTCAAAGACCATAAATTAACCGGTTACAGATCAGATTGAAAGAATACAATTAACGTAGGACTACTTTCACCGTTTAAACCTTGAATCTTCAATGACTATAAATTAATCGGTTACAGATCAGATTTAAGGAGTATACTTAGAATGGTTGTGGCCACTCAAACAAAATATATAATTTTCGGGTCGGAAACACTTTTTATTCACTTATATAAACAAACACGAAATTTACAATCAAACGTATCGCAGTCTTGACATACCGCGACTGCCTCCTCTTATTATACTTTTTGCTTTATATCTACATTTTAACTGCCTCAGCACATTTGCTTCCTTGGCCTAATCTAATCTACAAATATGATTACTATTTTGTTTATATACATAGTCACCTATTACTACAATTGTAATGTGGCACCTAATACTTAATCAACAACGCTGACAACTAATCCGGCAAAACCTTCAGCTACTATTATTGGCCACTGTACAGGACTTCTGGCTAACATTTCTGCATCGATTGTATAGATAAGCATTGCATAATTTGCTAATCCGACAGCCATGCCACCCAAAAGACTGACAACCAATCCAAATACTGACACACCACCATTTGTACCTGGGCCATAGATTATACAATTAATAATACTCTAATTATATCAAATACTATCACTATTACAGATAATACAAATAATTTATTATAGTATAGTAAAATCAGCGCTTTCCATTTCCGCATAAAAAAGACTCAATGCCACACACATAAATAGTGTATATCAAAGTTTTATTAAAATATATAGCTTAATTCTTCACATAAAGATAGTACAATACCACAAAAATTTAAATATGAAAATATTACATAGAATTAAATGAAAATTCCATAGAATAAAGACACAATCCAAATTTGAAAAATCCATTATGTGAGTGTAATGTCAAAATAATTAATAATAGTATCTATATAGGTAGATGTATATATAATATACTATGATAGACATACCTAATTTCAAACACAACAGTCCCATTGTTCAAACATCTGTCCCTTTGTCCCTTGGGGAATCTTTAGGACAATAAAAATATAAAATGTCCAGTTTTCAGAATGTAGATAAAAAGTTAATAATAAAATAAAACTTGTGAGGTGGCTGGAACTGAGTACTAGTGACCAGACATTATTGAGCTACAATAAAACCAAATGGTTCATACTAATATCTGCTATCGAAGAGTTTTGCAGTTATAATACGCGCCACTGAAAAAATAATTTCTTAAAATCAAAAAAAGTCTGAATCAGTTTTAAAGAATTTCTACGAGTGTCTAAATTCAAAGTTATGGTTTTTGCCATGTGAAAAATATATGAATAAATCTGTGAGTGGTAATGGGATATCCACTATTTAATAATTTGTGTGCAATTTTGTCTTATGCTGTGTATTCTGCATATCAGTGCGGCAATGAACAACGCCTAGCCAAATAACTAAGTCTAAACAATCACCTTTGGGAACAGGTTTACCAGTTGTTATTAATATGGGCAAGCCTGTGTCCAAGACTGTTGCTAATTCTGAAGCCCAAGTATCACCGTTACAACTAGAAAAAGCACCTAAATAACACATAAGTACAATTTCAACTTACATTTTCAATATGTGAACCAATAACTTTAGCAAAATCAAATCTTACCAAGAATACCAATGGATAACCAAGAAGGCCGATAATAACGTTTGAAATCAACAGGTAGTTCACCACATCCGACGTCTAAAATGTACAAGAGCGCAAGTTGAGTAGCCATTCCTCCATTACATAACACTTGTATCCAGTTTCTTTGTCCACCTGTTTATTTATAAATGTATTAATAAAAACAAACAATATTAAAATAACTAAAGTATTAACCTTCTTTAAAGTCAGGTTCCAATTGTTTTTTAGTTTTACTCCGAAATTTTGTAGCTCTGGAAGATGTAACAAAAAATGTTAGCAAACATGCCAGAAATCCATAGCTGCTTAGTGTCAATACAAAACCAACAATCACACCTGAATAACATCAAAATTAAATTCATGTTGGTTCTATATTTATAGATTTA
Organism: Diuraphis noxia; assembly: GCF_037042655.1. NCBI lineage: Eukaryota > Metazoa > Arthropoda > Insecta > Hemiptera > Aphididae > Diuraphis > Diuraphis noxia. The sequence goes on along the minus strand of NW_028301715.1, from coordinate 4,106,698 downwards.
AAGTGCAGACCAGCGATTCTCAATCTTTTTAAGGCATTAAAACGTTTATAATCGTTATGTTTTAGCAACAATACTAAACACTTACAAATTATTTTATGTATAGCCAACTAAAAAATTTATTGGCAATGCCCCAAGTTGAAAATCGTTAGTTTATAACTATATAATATAGTACTTTACAAGAATACAAACCTAATAGTGCTCCACTTAGGTTTAAACTACGTTTGGTGTAACCACATACAACAATAAATAGTGGAATGAAAGTGGATATAAACCATCGAAGAGGTGGAAGTCCTTCTAAGAATTGTATTAACATCTAATTAATAAAATATAATTAATTGACATAGTTCATGTTCTATATTCATTTTAGAATAAGAACAGGTCTTGACTAGTTTTCATCGGTAGCGGTCAGATGCTAAAGCACAAGGCAAAGCATCAGAACAGAGCCACACCTATGGGCACAAGTCAACTGCCCAGCATCTTTCTTGTTCTCAAAAGAGCATAGGTACTATTAAAAACAGTAAATATCTTAATCCTTTCACTGCTACAGACGCAGTAGCGCCGATCACCTAATTTATCTATGACATATGTTACAATAAATTTTTTAGCTAGAGGGCTATCTAGAATATTATATACCTTTAAACGTAAAAATATACAATTATACATCACATTACGTATTAGTAGATGCTATGATTTGCATGTGATAGCTAAAATTATAAATATGGGAGATGATGAAGGCCCTTTGATATACAATGTCATAATATGTTTTTAGAAATTCAGCCCCATTGTACAGATGTTCAATCATGTCCAAAACATTTAAACCACTCACTGCTTTAGACATACAAATACATTTTTATATTTAATAATATTAACATTGGGCAGTAATCAAATAACTTTAGGAAACCCTGGCTAGCATTACTTTAAACTTAATTAGTTAGATCACATAGATCTCAAAACAAATATTTAAAAAAAAACTTCATTTTATGAATTACCTAATAGGTACACAGATTGCAGAGTATAAATAGTGTAGCAGTAAAAGGATTAATTTAATGATTTTGTAAAACAACAAGAATTCCTAGCCATGTCCAAATATTTATTTAAAAAGATTTATAAAAAAAAACACGAAATAACTATTGTGTTAAGTTTTAATTTTTATAAGTATCTCTAGTATCTCTAGAACTTTGATTAGGATTGTTTAATTGTTATGCTTAAGTTGATGAATTTACCATCTAGTTCATTTACATTATCGCCATAAAATTTTCGGAAAATAATATTGCTAGTCCATAAGATCATTGACAATGGAATAGAAACCATAGTTAAGGCAACTGATATGATTGGCTTTGAAACATTCATTTCTTCAGAATCACTTTTAATTTTGACCATGTTGACAGAAGAGAAAAATTGTTCTTGTAAACTGAAACAGAGACCAATTTGCCAAGGTATTTACTTCAGAAACAATTATATTATCAACAGTAAAACACTATGCTTCACAACAATATTATTATGTAACATGAAAATTAAGTTTGTAGGTTGATTGTATAGTTGAGTTCAATTAATTTATTCAATAAGATAAAGTTAATAATAATATAGAATGATATCTATAGTATAATTATTATTTGGTTTTTAATTATCTTTACATCAAAACCCACTTTTGGAAACAGTTTAATTGCTATCTATTAACAATTATTGTTATTGTCAAATATCAATTAATTGCACACAACAGTTAGAACTTATAAAGTACCATATAATTATTTCTTTATTTTGGGGGAAGGTAGTAGGAAATGCTAATAGTTAAATTACAAAACATTAAAAATAATAATGAATATCGGTACAAACTATAGTTTTAAATTACTTTTTCACTTATTGATTTTTTACAATATGAGCTATATTAATTAATTATGTTTAAATTGAACTAGAACATTCCAACCTTTTTTTGTAAAAAGTCTGTCTAGCTATGAGGGATGCGTTGTTTACACACACTGCATGACAATTTAAACTTATTTAAGGTAACTTTAAAGTCTTAAAAAACTGTTTTGAGCAATTCATCTAAAATCATGCATAAACCAACACACGCGCATACAAATAATTTCAAATTATAAAACTCGAGTACAACTAATTACCTTTCACAATTCTTACAATGTTAGTCAACACTCATTATACAAAATGACATATAAAATTATCATTGTAAAAATATAGGAGGTTAAAATTTGTTTTCTTATGATTTATAATTAGATTATTAATCATTTGATTATATATAAACAAAAGAAAATAAATAGCTAATTTTTAAGTATGTGACAGCCAATCAGAATCGAAACATTTATAATATAAGTTAATTGTGGTAATTAATAATACTCAATACCCAATGGCATTGGTCTAAGTAAACAGTATATCGATCATGTTCAATCAAAAAACAAATAGAACAAAAATGATCATGAAACGTTATGTAGATATAGTATAAAATATTTAATAAAAGTTTCCAATAATATTTTATTATGTAACTGACAACAGGTCCGATTTAAATAAAAACATTACATTTTTTTATATGTTTTTGAACGAATCATGTTAAAACGCTTAAAGAACATCAACTTCTCTTCCACAAGTCACAACCTTTAAAACTGTTAAGATTACAATTTCTACGGGCGGGTAGTAAGTTGTAGTCACCTGATCAGCAAAATGAACGGACAAAGTCGACGTGTTTATCAGACGATTGACGCGGGATGATGAATGTGGTTATTAAATTTAAATATAAATTAAAAAGTGTTGCTCAAACGAGTTAACTATAAAGATTGGAAATCACAATTAAAACTATTTACAAGTCCTGATCCGTACATGATTATAATTATTATTAAAAATTGCTACAAATTGCAATACAAAAGCGATATAGGTAATAACAAATTTAAACTTTGAACGCACATAAGCGGCACGACGGCTCGTCGTAATCACAATTGTTAAGAACCCATAACTACGACACAGTTGATTTTGATACATCTATATGTTAATACATATATAGAGGTATTTCTTTATAATCAAAATGCAGAGTGTGTGTGTCGTCCGACGCTGACACCGTGGGAACCGCTGAATAAGGGTTTTTGATGTGAGACGGGGCACCGTCTCGACAACACACAGGGAGTCAGTCAGTAGTAGTTAGAACCGAGCCTTAGACATAACGTATATTTAACCAGAGCATTTTACATGTATCGTACGATTAGTCGTAATATAACCAGTGTTTGATTTACAATTTATAGTTATACTTAAATCTTTTTTACTAACAATTTAAATAAATACATTCATTATTTAATATTAAATTGGTGCGTACGTTTATTTTGTGTTGTGCGTAAAAACCATAACATTTTTGGTGGCAGCGGTGGGATCTGAGGATTCCAGTATTACGCTTAAAGTAAAATCTCTTTGAAGTACTTAAACTAGCTAAGTCGATCACGCACTGGTCCGTGTAAACGGAATACGACTTACAGAAAATTCACACGCTCCAGATCAACTCAGAAACTTCAGATATTCTACCGAAAATTCCAGAAAATCACATAAATAATATATTTTTTCCGGCGTTAGCGAATTCTTGCGCGTGGCATTAGAGCGCCGCCCGAATCCGACATCAGTCGAACCAGTTCAAGCAACGGTAAGACATCAAAATCGAAATCGATAGTCAAAATCGAAATCGATAGCCAAAATCGAAATTAATTATCGCAATCAACATTGTTATCAATATCGATAATGGTTAACAAAACTGATAAGAATATTGATAACATTATTTACAATAACAATCAACAATAACGGAGCAATATTTTAAACCCACTACCAGTAGTGGTCCCCGCGCCAGCTGTTTCGGGACATGCGAACGTCCATTCAACAAGAGCTGTCGAAGAGGAATTACGTCGTTTACGGTTCAGTTCATCGACAACACTCTGAGCCAACCAGATTTTTCCAGACAATTTCACGACAACACTCATGGCAGCATCAGTACAGTTTGCGGTGTTGTGAGTACAACATTTACTAACATACTAACCATTTAAATTAGTTATTGAAAATTCCTTATTATTATTATTCTTATTATTATATCATCGTCAGGGCTAGCAGTGATAACAATAGTAGTTTTCTGCATAGATCGTTATTGTGTAATACTTAGTTGATGAGTGATACAGGAGGTAATAGTAGTAGGACCACTACTCCTGAATTGGAAGATAGTAGCGAAACATTTGAGAACCCTCTCCCAGCTCCACGTCTTAGTCTTCCTGTTAGATTTGCAAATCCACAAATTCCTGAATCTGAACGACTCGTTGCGGAGATATCGGTTGATAATCATTTTATAGACCAGACCATTGAGATCTTAGACTGTAACGAGACGTTATTGCAAAACGTTAACCAAACATTAGCCGCCGTAGATAGAGTGCTTGTTCATACGAACCATACCTTGCGTATAAATATTTTAGATCAGACCATCGTAATGGATAATAACGGAACCTTACTACAACCAACAAATCTCGGGACAGAGGACGCCCAACAGTCCGAAAATTTAGCGACGGACACCTTATCACGGAACAACCCACCAGAACTTTTATCGCAATCAGGGAAATCTGTAGACACGATCGGATTAGAAGCAGCCTTAAAGTTATTACCAGTGACATTCAGTGGGGCAAATCAAGAAGACCTCGAGCTGTTCCTAGAACAATGCGAGTTTGCTGCAATTATGTGCGCTAATGAGAAAGCAAAGCAGCGACTACTACAAGGCATTATTATTCGGCTTACGGGAAAAGCCCGGGCCGTAGTAAAATTCCGTTCGATCAATCATGGATCGACTTAAAAGAAACTCTAAAAACTTCATTAGAACCTCAACGAACTACTACTCATCTCTATCTGGAACTCTATTCTAGTAAACAAAAACCAGAAGAAGACGTTATGGCGTATTCCACTCGTATAGAGTCCTTGCAGACCCTTATCTTAGAACAGGAAACTTGCGGAAAATCAGCAGAGGTAGCTACGGCGTTGGAAAACAGTTTGAAGGCACATACGATACAGGTTTTCATCGAAGGCCTCGGAAAATTGAAGGACTTTATCAAAGCTCGAAACCCTCCGACGTTGGAGAAGGCAATTCAAGTGGCGCGAGAAGAAGAGAGGGTAAGAAGGTCACTCGCAGAGTCAAAGTGATTCTATGAAGGAAATGGCAAATCCGGTACAAAAAAACCAAGCACGCCCTGCTTTCGTTGTAATAAAATGGGACATTGGGCCCGAGACTGTCGGACTCAAATTCATACAACCAGATCATCAACCGGAGCATCAACGAGCACTGTACCTAGAGCATCTGTGAGCACAATTACTTGCAGATATTGTAAAAAAACCAGGTCATACAAAAGAGGAATGCAGAAAATTAAAATATGTGAATTCAAAACGAACGAGTGAACCTACCAACGCATCAGCCCGAAGTTCAAAAAACTCTTTACGGTCGGGAGCCGACGGCGGGCGACCAGCAGGAAGCCTCAAAACAGCCGCAATCTCATTCGCAGAAATATTCTAAATAATACAGCTCGCCGGAAAATTGAACAGGACCATGTACAATGTTACAGTCCTCAGACCATCCAAGCGGGCAGCAAATTTTTAATTGATTCTGGTAGTGACTTAAATTTAATTAAACTTTCATCATTGCGCGATGAAGTAATGGAATACGACCACCTCGTGTACGAACTCAAAGGAATAACAGAAAATTTTGTGACGACTCTAGGATCCGTTACAATCGAACATCAAATTGGAGGCGAAGGAAGGAAGGTTAAATTTCAGGTCGTTAATTCAAATTTTCCAGTACCAAATGAAGGAATTTCAGGCAAACCATTTATTATCGGACAAGAAACGATAATTAACTACCGATCCAAAGAATTAATCCTTCCCCCTCTGTCGAACTTAACAATACAACTACGAACAGAAACTCGTTGCCATTCCAGCTCCAAATAAAACAGAGGATTCAAACATTCTAATTTCTAGCCAATTCATTACAAAGGCCATCACTTGTGGAAATTGTGTTACCACAGTAAGAAATCATCTCATATACGTTCCTTTCATTAATCCAACAGACAATCAAGTTAAATTACAAATCCCTCAATCAGAACAACTTGAACACGAAGATTTCAACGAAGCGAATGTGAACCTATCACAAGTTTCACAAAATACGGACCCTGACTAAAGAATAGAATACCCCGCTTACACTCAGCCCTTCGAACAGATCATTTAAATTCAGAAGAAAAATCCTCATTGCTTATTATTTGCGAGCAATACTCAGACGTGTTTCAATTAGAAGGGGATAAAATCACTGCAACAACCACCGTGACTCACGAAATCAAAACTTCTGAAGCAGTTCGCCCAATTCACGAAAAACCTTATCGCCTACTCCAGCGATATCGGCAAGAAATAACTGAAAAAATTGAGGTTTTAGAGCGAGAATGTGTAATCACTCCTAGCGATTCTCCCTGGAACGCTTCTCTTTTGGTAGTTCCAAAGAAACCAGACGTTAACGGAGTGGTAAAATATTGAGTATGCGTCGGCTTTCGAAGACTCAACCATGTTACAGTGGGCGACGCTTTCCCACTTCCCAATATCACAGACATCATAGATCAGTTAGGCAAGTCTAAGTATTATAGTACACTCGATTTATTCCAAGGATATCATTAGGTTCCCATGAACCCTGCAGATCGCGAGAAGACAGCCTTTTCTACGGATAAAGGCCATTTCGAATTTTTGCGGATGCCGTTTGGTCTAAAAGGGGCCCCCGAAACATTCCAGAGGATGATGAACAAGGTACTTTCAGGCCTGAATGGGTTAAAGGCGTTTGTACACCTTGATGACATCATTATTTACGCTAAGGACCTCCCAGATCATTCACAGAAACTCACAGAAATTTTAGAACGACTCAGACAATTCAATCTAAAGCTACAGCCCTTGAAATGTGAATTTTTGAGGAAAGAGGTCACTTATTTAGGACATCAGATTACCGACGAAGGCGTTAAGCCAGACCCAAAATTAGTGGAATGTGTGCAGAATTTTCCTATACCTCAAAGTGTAAAAGGTGTCAAATCATTCTTAGGACTCTCTGGGTATTACAGACGTTTCATACAAAATTATGGACAGATAGCTAAACCACTAACTTCGTTACTCAAGAAGGATGTACCTTTCAAGTGGAGCGATCTATGTCAACAGTCATTCGAAAAATTGAAAAACCTCTTAATAAACTACCCAATCCTTCAGTATCCAGACTTCACCAGACCCTTCAACCTTACTTGTGGTACCAGCAATTACACAATCGGTTGCGTACTATCCCAAGGATCCATTGGAAAGGACCTACCAATTGCTTATGCGTCCAGGACATTAAGTAATGCGGAAATAAACTACAATACTACAGAAAAGGAATTAGCAAGCATAATATGGGGAGTTAAAGTTTTTCGTCCGTACCTTTTCGGTCAACATTTTAATATTATAACAGACCATTGGGAATTGGTGCGGCTGTTCAACCTAAAGGATCCTGGTTCACGCCTAACGCGATGGCGTTTAAAATTGGAAGAACACCAGTACACTATTCATTATAAACCTGGCACTAGCAACACAAATGCAGATGCTTTAAGCCGAATAAATCAAGTCGTCACCAGATCATCAAAAGCTACCGAGAACCCAAAACATCCAGACAGTGCAGAACCATCAGAAACTTCCGAAAATCTCAACCTTCAAACCTTCCATTGAGCTAATTCTTCGGGAGAAATACAAATCATCGACAACTATCAGGAATTTCTGAACGCAGATTCCAGTCTAAAGGGACCAGCTAAAAATGTTAGCGAAGAATCGGGGAATATATTTGAAATAGATCCCAACATTTCCCTTGCACATTGCGTCGCAGCTGATTTCGAAATGACACACGGAGTAGCTGTACAAATGAGAAGAAAATTCGGCAACCTGACACAGCTACGTAGTCTACAGAAAAGGTCACCGACGTGGCGTCATTAGAAATAGCAGGTAGATACATATTCTACCTCATTACTAAAGAAAAGTTTTGGCAGAAACCGACATGTGCAGATATTTTTCAAAGCCTTCAGAATCTCAAAAAAATTTGCCAAGAGCGGAAAATAACGCGACTTGCGTGTCCGTGCCTAGTGATTGATCGGGACGGAATCAAATGGGAAAACCATACAGACCATGCTATACTACATATTTCAAAATTGGGAGATAAAAATTATAACACCAGAACAGTTATCGAAAGATGACCAGTTACAGATTATTCGAGAATTCCACGAGACTCCCTTGGGGGGACATCAAGGAATAAATCGGACATTCCAACGAATATCACAGCAGCATCATTGGAAGGGAATGAGGCAGATGATCAAAACATATGTCCTTTCCTGTGAGACTTGCCAACGTAATAAAATTCCAAATCGATCAGTCAAAGAACCAATGGTTATAACCACCACATCTTCCAGACCATTTGAGAAAGTCTTCATGGATATTGTAGGACCATTTCCTCAATCTCATAAAGGAAATACATATGTTCATCTTAACTCTTCAAGATGATCTTTCTAAATTCGCATGCGCAGTTCCTATGATGAATCATGAAGCAAACACTGTAGCATACCATTTTGTAACCCAATTTGTGTGCTTACATGGACTTCCAAAGAGTCTTGTCACCGACTGTGGAACAGAATTTCTGAGTCACGTATTTAAAGAAGTTTGTCAACTTCTTAAGATCAAACAAACTTCAACTACTCCATATCATTCTCAAAGTAATGTCTCTCTAGAGCGTAGCCACAGAACATTAGGGGACTACTTACGAAGTTTTGTCGACAAAGATCCTCAAAACTGGGACACTTATGTTCCGTTTGCGATGTTCTGTCACAACTCAACGGTACATACTGCAACCAAATTTCAACCATACCAATTAGTTTATGGAAATGAGATAACAGTTCCTCATTCGTTCACTCGAGACCCAGAACCTCAATACAATTATGAAGACTATCACTTTGAAATGAAGAAACAAATGCAGGAAGCTCATAAATTAGCGAGAGCAGAGCTATTGGAAAGTAAACACAAATCTAAAGAGCGTTATGATAAATCAATAGCACCTCTAAACCTTGTCGAAGGCGATAGAGTCCTGATACAAGACAAAGCCCGTTAAGGAAAATTAACACCAAAATGGTTAGGTCCTTACCCCATCGTCACGATACTTAAGAAAAACAAACCTGTGAAGGTACACCGGAACCTTTTAAAACAATTTCATGAAAGAGTCTAACTATGTTTCAGACTCAGCCTAATTTCAATAAGAAACACAGACACTTTACCCCATGGATTGGACTCCGATAATAATCACCGAGTATTCAATTCAACTTCATACAAGAACCAACAAGGGATCTATTATGAGTCACAAGGAGTAGCCAGATTATCACATGTTAGTTGGAAATTAGTAGTCTCCTTGGATGTACAATCACTAATTTCCAAATACAATGTCATCATGCACCACTATGAAGCAACCATGACCATCTGCAAAAATATGCAAAACAAATTTGGTAGCGTGGAAATTGAAGAGATTTGCTCTCTGTTTATACAACAATTTTCTAGAGCGACTTTGCCATATTTAAACGAGATCGATGCTAATCACAGAAGTCTAATGTTAGCGATTGGCAATGATGATAATAAGGTTCGAAGAGGATTGGGGCAAGCCTTCAGACGTATGGCCAACGTTCTGTATGGTGTATGCTCGAAGATTGACGTTGAATTAATTCTAAATCAGATATCAGAACTAAACAGAAACAAAGTATCCAGCAAAAGCAATATTCCGGAAAATATCAGATTCTTACAAGCAGAAGCAAATCATTCTACACAACAATTGGAATTTCAACAACAAAAGTTGGAACAAAACCTCCAGTACTTGCAAGCACAAATAGACAATACTATTCAAAACCTTAACAAATTGACGTTCCGCACCAAGGTATTGGAACAAGCATTGTTATTTGAACTAGTATTTAACAAATACGCTTACGAAACACAGAACCTTATATCCATAATAAACACAGCCTTAGATGGTAAAATCCACACTAGCGTATTTACTCCACAGCACATTATTAAAGAACTTCTTGAAATTAAGGTAGACTTGCCAATTGGAAATACTTTTCCGTTGGAAGTAAATACAGAATCTCTTAATGATATTCTCAGAATCTCTGAAAAAACTATATTCTTTAAAGATAAGTTATCTTATCTATGTAATAGAAATTCCACTAATTTCCAGTGAAGAATATAACATATATCATCCAATTCCTTTACCCATACCCCACAGCGAACGAACCATTTTCTTAGTCGATCCTGAAATGGATTATTTAGGTGTGACCAGAGACAACGAAAACTTTATCACTTTAGATAAAGAAAAGTGGGAAGAATGTATAACATTAAAACCCTATAAACTTTGTAGAGGTAATCAGCATATCCAACATTGTGCAGGAGCGATAATGTGTAGTTTCATTACTAGTCAATAACCAATTTGACCCAGACCATTGCAAATTCAAATTCATTTCCTTAACAACCCCTATATGGCATCAGTTGGAGCAAATTAACTCATGGATCTATTATACCCAACCGGAAGTAGGTACCATCACTTGCACAAAATCAATAGAAAATTCCAAGATCAAAATTGAGGGAGTAGGCAGAATAACTATACTCCCATCTTGCAGAATTAATTTCAGAAACTATATTAATTTCTAATAATAAAGCTAGTAGGGATATTGATTCAGATATTATACCAGAAAATGCTAGGAATTAACCGTTACGCACGTTTTCAGACATGGTCAGAACAATTATTCCTCAGAACCTCACTAATAAAATCTTAATTCAAAATTTGAACCAACTAACTAATAAAGCAGTTGAGTTAAATAAACTTTAACATACCGTAAAGGAGCCTTCGTTACTTTTCAACATTGAAATTTATGGTATTATCATTTGTATTATTTTAACACTAACAATATTAACAATATTACATTAAGTTTTAAATTAAGAAAAAATGTCACAAAAATATATAACCCTAAAATACCAGAAGCAGAACAGTCTAATGGTATTCAGGAAGACACCAAAGTGTAGTGTATTTTCTTTTATTATTATCTTCATTTTTATTGTCAAACTGAACTGATTCCCAAATCACAGAAAATTCGAAACTTTACAGAAACTTTTAATTTGATTTAAATAAATACTCGTACATTCATTATTTAATATAAAATTGGTGCGTACGTTTATTTTGTGTTGTGCGTAAAAACCATAACACAATAGAGAATAATTGTAATGTTGCTTGTAGAAAATATGTAGACTGAAGGATATAGGTATTCGCACAATCTCACTATAATATTTTTAGTTATTTTAGGAATAATGAATTAAGAGTTATTGGTGACGGAGAAAACAGCCAACTGAGCCAACCTAAGCGGGCTGCTGCTGTCTGCTGTCTGCTTTATAAGCAACAGCGTTTCGCACACAAAATACAAAAATCAGCAGCAAATAAATATGTCATAACTCATAATATTTTTATTATTATTTTGATTAATAATCTATTAAACGGTCATCTCGTTATCAGTGCCTTTGCTTTAAACAGCTGCCGTTGGTCGAGACAACACTGTTTATTTTGGTATTGCCAAATATGGAGTGTTTGTCCGCGTAGCTGCAGCAGACAGCAGTAAATAAGCATTACAGTATTACAGTCACAGTGCGTAGGATTCCCAGCATCTGCCTGGCCATTCACACCAATCTAGGCCAATTTCCTGGTTCGATTTCTGTCCGTGTGTCCAGAGGTTTCGTTCATATAATCGATGGAAGACATATTCCAGTGGTGCCGTGAAGGCATCACCATGCAAGTGCGGGTTTGGCTCGATGATACTGAACACGACATGAACCACGGGTGAGTTAAATGTTGAACATTCCTCTGCGGTAAGGTGGGAGGAATGTGATGATCATCAGACATTTTTACTCTTTGCTGTACGTTTCTAGGGACGATCACGGATTCAGTCCGTTGCACTGGGCTGCCAAAGAAGGCCATCTGAAGATCGTCGAGATGCTGGTGCAGAGGGGCGCCCGCATAAATTCTATGAATCGATAGAATGATACACCTCTGCACTTGGCCACGGCCCATGGTCACCATGAAATCGTTCATCTGGTGTGTGTCTAACTATTTTGTTGCGTCTACAAGTTTCTATGTTTGATATTGATATGAAGTATAATAGCTAAGGTAGTGTTTCTTCGTGTTTTAGTTGTTGAAAAACCGAGCAGACATTCATTTTACAAACGAATACGGTAACACTCCATTACACTACGCTTGCTTCTGGGGCTATGAAGCAATAGCCGAAGAACTTATTGAAAATGGTGCATTGGCTGCTTTGGCTAATAAAGACGGAGACACTCCGCTAGACAAGGGAAAAGGACCAATTTTAAAACATTTAAAAGTTATTGAGTACTATTGTTGGTAAATGCATTTTTCTTACTATCTTAACTGATAACATTAAAAAGTAAAAACAAATTTATTACAGATTTAGCCTTGCAATCTGGACAAGATCTTACTTAAATCAATTTTAAGGATCAAAGTTGGTTAGGTTTGAAAAGGAGAAGCAGTAAGTTAATTTATTATCACAATATTTTTAAGTACAACATATTTATTTACTGTTATAAATTTAAAATAAGTTATGTGTTAAACTTAGTTTACCCATATTTATTTTGCTGATGATTTTTTTAATATAGTATAGATCATTATTACAAAACTTATTCAGGAATCATCTGTTACTTTTGATGTATTCAAAGTTTCATTTATTTTATATTATCATTGTAAATTTACACGAATAATTTATTAAATTTATATTCAATTATTTTATAAATTGTTTAGGAGATGCTACATTATCACGACATAAAGGAATAAACTTGAGTGATCTTTACTTGCACACAAAAATGGCTACTTCACCCAGTGGAGAAACATGGCGTGGCCATTGGCAGAAGAATGACATTGTTGCCAAAGTGTTGACCGTTCGACAATGTACTCCTCGAATTTCCAGAGATTTTAATGAAGAATTCCCAAAACTGAGGTAATAATTTTCAAATTGAATGTTTATTTTCATACAATTATTTTAATAAATTAATTTTCCTTTTGTTTGTAGAATATTCTCACACCCAAATGTGTTGCCAGTGATTGGATGTTGTAACTCCCCTCCTAATTTGGAGGTTATTAGTCAGTATATGCCTTGGGGCTCGCTCCATACTTTATTGCATGAAGAAGCGACAGTTACAGTGGACACAGCCTTAGCACTTAGATTCGCAGTAGATATTTCTAGGGATATGGCGTTTTTGCATAGTTTAGAAAGGATTATACCACAATTTCATCTTAATAGTCATCATATAATGGTATATTTAATTTTAAGATTTTTGTTTAATTAAATTCATGTGTGCTTATTATTATTAATCCATAGATTGACGAGGACCTTACAGCCAGAATAAATATGGCAGATGCTAAATTTTCATTCTAAGAAAAGGCAAGGGTATACTATCCTGGATGGATGGCTCAAGAGGGTAAATATTTGGATTTAATATAATTTTCTTCCATTAGATATTTGTGACATTTAAAGTATCCTAAATATAATGATATTGTTAATTGTTATACAAGTATATATAAAAATTGTTAAGTTGTGTTTCTTGTTATTTCTAGCTTTACAAAAAAAAAAACAAATTGATACTAATTTTGAAGCTGCGACATGTGGAGTTTTTCTATTCTTCTATGGGAATTAGCTACTCGAGAAATTCCATTTTCTCCCTTATCGCCAATTGAAATAGGGATGAAGGTATGGTTTTTATTATTTCTGTATTATAAATACTTAACTATATCAGTTTTATTTTTAGGTGGCTTTGGAGGGTTTAAGAATGTCTATTCCATCTGATATTTCGCCACATATCACCAAACTTATTAAAATATGTTTGAATGAGGATCCAGGAAAGAGGTCAACTTTTAACATGGTGCTTCCAATTTTGGATAAAATGAAAAGATAATAATAAAAAATTCTTCCGTGCTATAGTGAAAGAATGTTACGATACAAACAACCGTTGATATAAAAAGGTGTTTCAAGACCACCAAATAATAATATTGGGAAAAAGATGCGTTGTGACGAGTGAAAATCACACATGATGAAAAGGAATGCCCGTTCAACGGTGTGATTTTCATTCGTCTAAACGCACTTACGCGGACCAACCAACGACGGACTAGATTGTCGAAAAGGGTATAAATACCGGGCACTTTCGACAATCTAGGCAGTCCACTTCAAGCCTCTAAACCGTCTACACTACCAACGATCCAGTTTAGTTCAGACAATCGAAGACCCGGACCACACAACAAGACTAGCAGCTCAACGACGATACGCCGCTCCACGGCTTCGAGCATCGTCCGACCGACGAACACCAGCACAACCACCGCTCCACGGCGTGTATCAGTGCCGCGGCCAACAGAACAGTCCGGATTTCAATAAAACGGCCCTTTTCAGGGCCAATACTTTCACCACCCAGGGCACTTATTTAAGTTGACCTTCCCGAGCCGGGTTCGTCGTCGGGGTACCACTTACCTAAGTTTGTACCGACGACGGCCGGCTCCCGAGCCCAATATTTAATTAAACAAATCTAAAATCATATGTCCAAATATTGTATTGATAGAGTCCGGTAATTACCCGACTACTACCCAAGCGTCCCCGATTGTGTCGACCCACTTATATAAGTCTGGTCGACAGAAATCGACGCTTTACTCATCCCTGCATTGTATATATATATATATTATAAATAGAAATATAAAGATCTTAATTACGAAACAAGAAACTTAGTTTTCATTTACGACACGGGCCGGCCATCTGGACAAACCGTATCAAGAAGAAGAAATCTTAACAATATAGGGCACTAACTTATACAGAAAAGTATCTATTTCAAAACCAGTGTATCTCAAGTGATTATTAAATAATATAAAATTATATTTATAAAATACACTTACAGTGAAAACTCTATATTATGTAAATAACATTTAGTAAACTTATAACGGTTGGTTTGATTTAAAACCTATTAATTACTCTCTCTTATGAAAACTCCCAATAACGAAAGAAATCACATGGTCCCTTCAGATTTGTTATAGAAAGTTTTCACTGTATTTTAATTTTGTTAGAACGTTCATTATTCTATTTTTATAATAATTACTTATTAAACAACAAAGTTGAAATCAAATATTAATGTACTATTTTTTTTTCAAAAATGTAGATAATGAATGTTAGAATTTTACAGTGTAATATTCAATACTTTTGGACTACTATAATATTCCAGCGTGAGCTTTCTGTACTATGCAAACTAATAAAGACTTTGATGTTGACTATTTATTAACATTAGGTAATTAGTAATTAATTATTAATTATTAAATATTTCATATTTTTAATAAATAATCCCTAGTTACAACACTGTATTTCTATTTCAGAATTGAACAAGTAATTTTTTTCTCTGTTTTTCTTATTGATATTTTACTGGTACAATTTAAATAAATTTAACATACACTCCCTCTAGATATTATAAGTTCCTGTTAAAGTTGTCTATTATAGATGCAGCAAGTAATATCAACACTTTAATTGATTTTTGCCTCAAGGTATATATTCTTATTAAGTGGTTATAATATCATGTATATCCAACATTCTATAGCTGTATTAGATAACATTTAATCAAAAGTTTATTATAATGTTTCAAGTCAAAGTAACCAACTACAAATTCTAAAGTTGAGTGGGAATGAAATATTTTCATTAAATCCACACAAAACATTTTGTTTGTTCAATACTATATTACTTATGGAGAGAAAAATTATCCATATAATATTGATTGGTTACAGTATACATTTGGTGTAATTAGGAATTAATATGAGCTTACATTTTATATACTTAACTTGTTTTTAATATAACTTATTATGATTAATTTTAGTTTTGACAAACTCAATAATTTATATTAGATTTAAACATATATTTTAAAAATTAATATTTTTGTTAAATATACATAATATATTATTTTATATAGGCAACGGCAGTTTTTGTCAATTATTGTTAATGTTATGCCTTATGCAGTTATGCTGTTCTGCACAAATTGATATTATTTCACGATGGTAAACACATCGCGTGCCTTATTATACAGTTTGTTAAAATAAATTATAGTACCACTAATAATTGTTAAATAATAATAAAACGTATTACTAATCGAAATATGTTGTTGATTTTGTTAACCAATTTTCCCATTATTCCGTTGCCGTTCCTATACAGTTCGATACGAACCATCGAAATACCCTCGGGGATAATATAATTGAAATTATTGTGTGTTTAAATATTTAATGCGTGCACATACATGAATATACTCGTATTAGAAATTTAAAATATCAAACACGCTAATCCGCTTTTTGTCGAAGTCTCGTCAAATGTTAAAAACGTATTTTTACTATTTCACATAGTTAGTATCTATAGAATTTATTTTATGTTACGCAAAAGACACCCCGTCGAAACTAAAATGCACAGCACGAGAAAAAACGAAAACGAGCAGCTGGAGAACCTGCTCAGCCAATATTTCAGAGCCGTACGTTATGTTTTCGAATTTCTACTAATAGTGTGGTACATAATTATTCAGCGCTGTAAGCGTTATCTATATACTTATCTATTTAATGTGAATTGCTTACTGCTGTATAGGTAAAGATACATTCTATAATTTAAGAGACGAGGGATACGATTTTCCTTACTTTAATTAACCGACTGCCGCGACTAAAAAAATGTCTTCGTACAAAAAGACGACAGTGTAGGGCAGGGCCTTGCGGTATGTGACCGTCGTAGCGATTTTATAGTGCCCGAAAATAAAACTTATATAGTTCGTATAAAGACGGATATTATGTTCAAAACTGCGAGCTAGAATGGCATGGATTGGAAACGGTGGATTAATACCCTTATTTGTGGATGTCTTTTTTAAATAATAGTTACCTACACCCAACATCTATGAACTAAATTCAGTATGAAACTATAGGTACTTACACATTTTCGATTAAATTAAAATAACGTAGGTAGGTACACTCAAATATTGTGACCCATGAAAAATGTATATTTGTTTTTTTTTTGGCTCTTGACACGAAAAAAGTTGACGACTCATGATCTAGCATCCCTTTTTCTTATTTATACGACTTGATTGTATTACACGTCTACTGCAGACGTATAATGTATTGTAGTTAGATATACAGTGTGTCCCGTGCGGGGCACCTTAGTTGCGTCCCGTTAAAAAGGTATACATGAATTGCGTCCCACTATATTGGTTAGGTAGTAGAATTTTTATTCCGTTTTCAGGGGTTCTCCGAGGTATATTTTTAGTAGTTATTTTAATAGTATAATTCAAATCTAAAAGTTTTAAGTGCAATTTTTGGGATTTTTCAACTTTGTTGAATTTATTCATTTATACAACTATTTTAGCTAAAGTCGATACTCGACAGTCGTGTAGATAAGTTATTACTATAATATCTCCAGCCATAAAATCCAATTATTAGTATAGTATATAGTAATAATGGTATCTTATCGAAATAAAAATAATATCAAGTCGATAGGTATTTAATACAATACAAAATAATTTGTGAAACGCGACTGTTTAACTGTATACGTAGTATTATATGTATGTGTATATACTATATAGCATTTAGTTTCGCAATGTTTTGGATTTACCAAGCTGATATAAAATGTTTAATTAGGTGGGTACAGTATCTACTATTAATAATATTGTTGTGTTTAGTATATCTTTTACTGCAGTTCGGTCTTCGTTCTTACTCAGTTTTTAGTTTTTCGTATACCTACGTGAGCTGTGATAACTGTTTAGTTTTTATATATTATTTAGAATGGAAGTGCAAAATATTATAAGTGAAAAACAAAAGCATTTGAAAATAATTGATAATTATAAGTTCTGTTTCCATAAATGTTTGGCTAATAATATTCAACGTTGGAAATGTACGGTGAAAACGTGTAAAGCATATTTAAAAATTAACGAGAATGATCATGTTTTACTTACTACGTGAGCGATACTGCCCACAACCACGATGCACTATCTGAAGCAATTATAAATCGGCAAATTGTAAGTAATTCTCTTAAACGAAAAGGTACACAAGAGTTATATGAAAGACCAGCTAAACTAATGCATCGACATTTAAAAGAAAGTATTGATATCAGTGTTAAAAATACATTAACAATTACCGATATTCGCTATATAAAAAATAATTTATATCGATCTCGTAGTGAACAGCTACCAAAATTGCCAACGAATATTTTAACTGTACTACAAACGAAAATGAACCTTTTTTGTTTTTAAATGATTCTATTAATGGTATAGTAATGTTTACATGTAAATCAAATTTAGAGTTTTTAAGTAAAATTAAAACAGTGTATGTTGATGGCACGTTTGAATATTGTACAAAATTTTTTTGCCAATTATTTACAGTTCACGGCCTTTTTAACAATTATTACGTTCCTTTAGTATATTTTTTATTAAAAGATAAACAAACAATTACTTACTCTGAAGCATTTAAAGCTATTGATTTAGAATGCTCAAAAGTGTGTCCAGAATTTAAAATTGATATAATTTATGTTGACTTTGAAGTTTCTATTCATAAGGCAATTCAGAAAATTTGGCCAGAAACACTTATAAAAGGGTGCAGGTTTCACCTAGGACAATCGTGGTGGCGAAAGATGCAAGAACTGGGCTTAGCTAAAGAATATGGGTTGAATGGAGACGTTGGAAACTATCTATCATATATTTTTGGATTATCGTTTTTGAGTCCAGAGGAAGTTGGTGATTTTTTTCATTTGAATTATCAGAAATACAACCAGTTGATTCTAAAGTTGTAGATTTCGCTGACTATTTAGTCAATAATTATATTTCAGAAGAATCACTTTTCCCTCCATCAATATGGGCAGAAAAGAGTTCAAGTTTACAGCGAACGACAAACGCGTGCGAGTCTTTTCATAAAAAATTTAATAGTTTTTTTAATAGTTCCCATCCAAATATTTATATATTTTTAGATGTTTTAAAGATAATGCAAACCGATAGTGTTATGTTAATAAGAAGTTCGCTAATTTCTGTACGTCAATATAGGAAACCGCGCCGAAACAATATTTTATTTTTTGAAAATCAAATCAAAAAATTAAATGAAAATAAAATAACAAGGTTAGATTTTGTAAAAAGCTTATCTAATAAATATAAACCTAATTTTTGACTGACATTTTTATTGACAACATTATTATTATTATTTATTAATTAACTTATTTATTACCTATATTATGGACTATATTAATTTGTATTGGATTTAAGCGATTTAACGTTTATTTACTTGTTTATTATATTTGATTGACTTATATTATATTTATAACTGTTATTTATTTTTGTTAGTTATTTAAGAACCCCTGATTTAAATATACGAATTGCGTCCTGTATTTTTTGGAACGCAATTCGTGTATACCTTTTTTACGGGACGCAACTCGGGTGATCCCGTCCCGTGTGGATTTACCCATTGCGATATCTGCCGAAATAATGGTGATATCGAAATTCTGATTTTGTAATAAGACTCACGGGGATAAGAACTACAATTAATACATATTTTAATTTATTTTTATGTTTTGGTAAAAAAGTTTAAAAAAAAATATTTTTTTATATTTAATTATTTCTAAAAAAGTTAAAGATAGCCATTTTGTAGAGTTTATTTTTCTGAAAATATTGACGTTTCAAAATTTTTATTTTCATTAATTTTTTAATTTTTAATATTTGTTTTAGTTTCGAGAAAAATTGCGAATTATTTATTATCATAATGTTATCAAACATCTGACTCACCGCACCGCGCGCATTCCCATCATACGGACGGCCGAATACTTTCCGTGTGTTCCTAATAGTCGTTACCCAACGATAACGATTTATCCTCAAACGATTTTAAACATTTGTTAATTCAAAAAGTATAAGTCGTAGATACTTGAAAATTTTACCAGTTATTTAAGCAGTAAAATATTTATAGCAGTTGAAAAATAAAATAAATAATATGTAGTCACAATTTTTTTATAAGCATTTAAAGTTTGAATTTTGACAACATAGTAAAAATCGCCAAAATTCGTAAATTATTTTATGCTAGAAATTCATAAAAAATTTCCTTTTATATCTAAGATTTGAAATTAAATACAAGGTTCCTAACATATTTTTACAAAAGCAGTTGAAAAATAAAAGAAATATATAGTCACAATAATTTTTTATAACATTCAAAGTTTGAATTTTGACAACATACGTAAAAATTCATGATAATTTTTAAATTATTTTAAACTAGAAATGCATAAAAATTTTTCTTTTTAAATCAAAGATTTAAAAATTTTTAATAATCTACAGGGTGATTCTTTTAAGTGGGTACACTAATTATCTCGAAAAGTATTTACTTTTTTCAAAATAATTTTTTACACGGTATCAAGTTGTTAAAAAACCAACATTTTTATTAAAAAATTATATTTTTTTTAATATTTTTTATCCTTATCATTTTTTAAGTTTTTACTTTTTCATATTCCAAATCAGAATATTTTTCTAAGTATTTTGATTCATAAAAATCAAATTTAGGGCTAGTAGTTTTTGAGTTATAAGTATTTAAAATTTTGATTGGCAGAGTGGAGTGGTACGGGGTTCGCAAAATGTTTATCCACTACTCCGTTTGTCAAAACTAGGAAAAATTTTAAGTTCATTTGAATTTTAAATTTTTACGAAATAGCGTAACGAAAACGATTTATCCTCAAACGATTTTAAATATTTGTTATTATTCAAAAAGTATAAATCGTAGATACTTGAAAGTTTTACCAGTTATTTAGATTGGCATTTTCTTTACATGATTTAATTTTCAAAATATTTTGACTTTTTTTGAGATATTTATAGACAACTGAAATTTTCAATTTTTCTGAAAATTTTTTTTTGTAGTGTCGATAACATTTTTTTGGCCAAACAAAAATGCTTGAAAATTGAATACAAAGATTTTTATAAGTTATTCTTATAGTGATTAAAAAATTATAAGAATACATAGGCACAAATTTTTTTATTAGCATTTGAAGTTCAAATATTGACAAAAATTCGTCAAAACCATGAATATTTGCAAATTATTTTGTAGTTCAAAATTCATAAAATTGTTTGTATTTATATCATAGGTTAAAAAATTCAACACTGTTGAAGTTTTCCATAAGTTTTGCTTCAAATAGCTAAAGAGAAAATTATCATTATAGGAAAAATATTTCGAGCGTTTGAGTTTTAAGTTTTTATGAAATCGCGTAACGATAACAATTTATCCTCGAACCAGGTATATGTGTATCTATTATAATATAAGGTATTAACAATCAAGATAACAACATACAATGTTTTTGGAAAAATTGATTAACCATGCCTTATGCAAAATACGACTTAATTGAAAAATAAAATATTTGTTTCAAAATAGAATATCTCTATTAATATATCATTAAAATATCATCTCTGTTCAGAATCGTTTTTCGTATACAATGATACCTGTCCTATCATTGCATTCAAATTTAACCTACCCTAGTCAGAGGTCCACCCCACCCCCTAATGTACAGCAGAGCGACATCCACTTACCCGCTTTTTGTTTTTATTATTGTTAATGGGTAGGTATCATTATTTACATATAATTATTAAATATTTTATTTTTAATTCTAATATTATGTTTATCTATACTTGTAGAGATCATATTTCCCGTACGGAGCCGTCAAAGATGAAAAGTCACCGACGTATCAAGAAAATAATCTCGTGCATCAAAAATATAACAAGCCCGAATCGCCCATGTTTGAATTTAAGACGTTTTGCTCTATGACCAGCTTGCACGGCTTCTTTAATTTTGTGGAAAACAATTTGAATAAGATTGAAAAGTAAGCAAACAATTTTGATTATGACCTATATTATGATTTGTAAACGCTTACGTCACAATATCATCACAGATTATATGAACTACCTGTATATAGGTGTGATTATCTTACCCATATTTTGTTGAGATAACTACACGCAATGGCATAATTTGGTTTGGCAATAACACGATTGCGTATAAAATTGTATGCAGCGTAGTCAAATAAACTAATTTCATACCTACCTAGTATTAATAAATAATATAATATAATATAAAATAATAGACTGTTCTCAATAAAACAAATAAAATTACATAATGATAAATTAAATTGAATATCGTTGTAAGATTTTAAGTATATTTTAACCGTTATCTATCTATATGCTTAAAAGTATACTGCTAGCAGAATTACAGGAAACGAATTTAACACACAGTTTGAGACATATAAGAGGTAGGATTTTTAACGGGCTACGAAGTGCACGGGTTCAGCTAGTAGTTAATAAAAAAAATTAATAGTAAAAAAACGATATTTCGTTATACAGTGGTCACCGCTTATTGGAGTCACTTTGGGACCCGACAATTTGAGTCGATGAATCAATAAGGCGAATGACTCAAAAAGTTTTAAAAATGCTTAAATTTAAAAACGTATTTACTTAAAAATATGTATTGAGATTCAAGGTATGTATAAAAATAAAAATCTAGCTATACGCAATTAAAAATTAAATTAAATAAATAAAATACATACATAATTAATAAAATAAATTAAATTTTTTTGCTAAAAATCCATCTAATGTTGATTGGATTTTCCCTTCTTCGACCAACTTCATAATCATATCTTCATAAGATTTATGTTTCTCGAATACGTCAAAATCATCTCTTTGCTGAATCCCTCTACGTAAAATTTGAAGCACTTCTAGCACATTTATTTTGTTTAGTTAATGGTGGTTTCTCATCAGGTTCCTCTTGGTCGCTATCACCAGCCACATTCTTTTTTAGCTGTTTTGACTGTATTTCACCACATATATCTTCCTCAGTAACGAGTTCGGTAGTTTGGACTTCTTCGACAATATTTATCCATTCATTATAAAGTTCAATTGATAGGTCAGTGGGTCTTTCGACAGGAGCTTCAACTTCTTTTGGACTGAGAATGAAACCACCGTGTCGGAAAAAATTACGTATTGTGATTTTACTGACGATATTCCACGCTTCGTAGGCTAAATGTTTGAATTTCACTGTAACCACATCAGCCGTGCAGTTATTGACTAGTAATAAAACATCATGACGAAATTCATTGTCCCACTTGGTCAGCCATTCGGTGAAAATTTCTTTTGTCATCCATGCATTACTGTTTGCAGTATAGTCTACCGGTAGATTCTTAACACCCTTGAAAACCCGTAAGTTGTAAGCATAAGTGTGCTCAGGTAATGCCCTGAAATTAAGTCCAGTTTCATCCGCATTGAACACACATGACGGAGGATATTTGGCAATAAGAGATGGCCATTCTGAATTAATCCACTACCGTGCACCTACATAGTCAGCTTCTCCATGTTCCCCGTGTGGCTTAACGAATGAAATGTTTTCGCGTTTCTTCCATCGGTGAAACCAACCTTCTGTTGCCACAAAATCATCTTAACCCATTTTTTCGCGAGACATTCTGCTTTTTGGCGCAACAGTGGTCCTGGAACTCGGGCATCTTTTTCTCTGGCTTTTGTGAACTATTGTTTCAAAGCTTTTTCAACTTCTTCTTCTTTACCGACCCTTTTTCTTTTACGATTTGAATTCACATTTTCTGATGATGCATTTTCAATTTCCTATCGACTTTCAGCATCCTATCTAGTAAATAAACTTTAAGACACGTTTAACTTACATGCTGCTTATCGCTGGCTCATTTTCGGAAGCTCATCATATTTTTTAAGAATATCTAATTTTTCTTTCACGCTCAAATCACGTCGTTTGTTCATTGTAACACGAAAAATAAAAAATTTTGGACAATATAAACGCAGACAACACATTGAACACAACGACGTCTATTCATACACTACCTGTCGTATTAAGTGACATTGACGACTGCTTGGTTTATCGTGAAGAAAGTAATCTAAAAGATACCGACTTATTTATAACACGTTTGTTCAATGTATGTACATATTTTCTTTATTTATTTAATTTTTGTATATGTGTGAATCGGGACCAGTCGTTTTGAGTCTAATAGGCGAATGAGTCAATTAACCGTGAGTCCAATAAGCGGCGACCACTATTTTTGATATCAAGTTAGATAGTAAAAGCGATAAAAGTGATAAAACGCAATGTATTTACTAACTTTTTCTAATTCACTCGAATAGTCATGTGCAAAAATATACAAAAAAGGAAATCTTACAGTATCAACAAAAAATTATACCTATATATTATTGCTGTAATTGTACGGCATTGCGTCGGCGTAATCGGCCTATTTACTTAATCTATAGATTTATAATTTACTCGATAATTCGATTGACAAAAATATAATTTCATAAAATAAGACATATTTTAGCAAAATAAAATGTTTAATTTGAGTTATTTGTATCATGAAACACATTTTTAGTTTACTCTGTTATTATTTAAGCATCTCATAAGAAATATACAAATGCTATAAAATCCTAACCCTGGTCATATTCATATTATTGGGAATATACATATACCGGTCACCGGTATGAAAGTTGGTAACAACGCTTAAAACTTCGTACGAAAAAATCAGGTAAAATCGTACGGAATCGTGTTTTACCTTTTCGGTATTGCAAACCTTTTATTACGTCCTTTGATGATCTCAATCATTTGATACAAAAAAATGTGTAAAAGAGTCATTAAACAAATTTCCATAAGTTTCCGAAAAAATGGCGATAAAATATTGTTGAACTTTTATCTAAAAGTAATTCTGAACTGGTTATGTACAAATGATATTTAGCAGGTTTTGAAACTATCATAATTCATAATATAAAATATAAATCAATATACTATATGTATAGTATATAATAACATGATAAATAATATATTCTAGTGAAAATTAAAAAACTTACCAATATGAATATTTTCGGTGTTGCAAATGCTACACTTACACACCAAAATTACGCCACTGCTTACCCGGAATTCTCTGAGATATTAAATGACATAGCAGCGTTAGTACAATAAATTTAGATTTCTACTAGATATATGAAATTTCCTCGGCAGACCTTTGGTTTTCCATATAATATTAAACAAAAATCGTTTCAATTCAAAGCCCATATATACGGGTATCTCGGTGAAGAAAAAAAAAATTTTCAAAATCGATCATAAAACATTTATACCACAAGTAGACGTGGAAAAATAAATCAATTAATGTCATGTTTGAAATCCATACCTATTATTACAATAATATATTGTATACACTATACATCATATTCTGTTTGATACATACCAATAAATTAATAATGATATTTATTGAATAATACTCGATGTAGGTACAGTGTATAGTAACACGTCACCTACAACAGGTATCAGTAGTCAAGGATGATGTTTGGAAGGTGACTCTTGAGTTAATTTAACAACGTGGAATTCTTCTTAGTTAGATTATTTGATTATTTATTTTGACAGAACATATATTTATTTATAAACATGAAAGCTGAATTTTAGTTAACAAGTTAAGTATTCTGAATGACTAGAATGAATTCGGTTTGACTCGAATATTTTCTAAGTTCAGAATATTATTTATTCGAATTTTTCTAAGTCCAATTTAATTAATTTAAAGAACAGACTGGCGTGAAGGTGCTCTGGCTAGTCTGGTTGAGTTGCGTCTGAATACAGGCCGTTTCGGGGTCCCTTATATAGTGCTACCCTCTACTCCCCATAGTCTACTCGTTCTTGTCGCTGCTCTTACGGATGTGGTATAATTATCTAGACTGACGGAAATGTTACTCACCCACTTGAAAGCCAAATGTGCATCCCGTGCAGCTGCAGACCTCGATAATTTATATTATTATTATGTAAAAATATATATTATGATATTATAACATTGGTTCTTGGAACTTTTATATTGATGTATACCTTGTGTACCCCTATCAATGATCTTTTATAGTCGTATGACCACATGATTTCGTGTTTCCCTAATGTTAATGATTTCCACGAAATGCTGTCTCTTTTACATTTACAAAGTTCATCGCACCCTTCCCTAGCTTGATGCGGCTGGTACCTAGTTGACAGTAAAATATAAAATGCGGGACGCTAGTCCATAGCACCTCCCCTCTAAAAAATTGATTTATGTTTTTAAAGACAGAAATCAATCAATCTGTGTACAATATGGTTATGTTACAATAATATTTTTAGAGTTCAAACAACTTGTTTACAATACAATTTTCATTAATTTTATATTTTATGTTTTACATTCATTATTACTAGAGGTCGGATTTTTATGATTTTACATATTTGTTTCTAGTCTATGCAGTTAAATGGGAGTGAGAAATCTTTACGATTCATGAAACACAAAATTCATAGGAAAAAATTTATTTTGCATAAAAAAGCATATTTTATGGGTTAGAGAATATTTAACACGTTAGAGAATATTTGAGAATATTTTTATAATATCGGCATATAATGAATATATTTCACGTTTATCAGCACTTTGATAGGTATAATAATGTTCACCAAATAATTCTGTTTATAAATAATAAATTTCTGGGTTTTAATAAAAATTAATCGTAGGTTATTTTGTTAGCCAAAATAAATTTAAACTGAATTTTTTTTAATATTAAAAGAATATTTTGCATATTTAAGGACATAAAACATCATATATCTGGTATTTTAAAAGAATATTAAGAGAATACCTATATACCTATACCTATACCTATATTGCCTAATTTATGCGACATAAAAACATCATATTTTAAGGATTTTAAGAGATTATAAATCCGACCTCTAATTATTACATATGCATGAAGCATTTACAATTATATATTATTACATTTCATGTTTGTCATTTTTTATTACAATAGTATTTTTATTAGTACAATAAAATATATATTTTCGTATTACAATAAGTCTACGATTTTATTTATTACATTAAAATATGTGGTTAGTATTACAATATATATTATATTTCCTTTAATATGTTAGTATATATTTGGTTAGTGTTAGTTTTTATATTAAGTGCTACTTACTCTTTTATATAATATTAATTCCCATAATCCCATATGATTACATTAAAATATATCATTCCCATATGTTTACTTATTTCTATGTGGTATATAAAGTGATTAAATAATACATTTTTTTTTTAATATAATTAACATGATTAATATAATATGAATATCTTATGTCTAATATCATCCCTCACCATTCTAATATGTATATGTTATTTACTTAAAATAACATTTAATTATTAATTCTTTATCATTATCATTATTAAATTCATTATTAAATCCCTTATATCTATAATATATATATATATATATATTATTGTCCTTTATTTTATTTGTTATTTTATTTTATTATTTTTGAATTTTATTATATATAATATATTCATGGTTAAAATTAACTTAAACTAAATCTTATATTAACATATATTATTTTTGTTTTTATTTTACATTTAATTCCTCCGTATTTGTTAAAAGTGTTTTTTAGATTATCGTATTTCACTTTCCTCGCCATAAAATCAAAGATACACTTCGTCAATTTTACATCCATTCTTGGATCGTGAGCATACGTTAATCTATGTTTCTTATTACAAACCATCCCGTGTGTTTCCTCTAAATTCAATAGTCTTCCTGTTTTATTGAATGTACCTATTTGGTACTCAAAGATCGTCATTTTTGTGTTTAAATTTTCTAACAGTATGCTGAAATTGCCATTGAATTTAGTGTCATAACACGTTATGTTTAATACTGGGAACCTATTTATATTTAATCTTTTTAAAATGTTTAAATCTGAACTTCCGTTCCAAAGTACTATTACATTGGATGTGTCACCTTTCGAGATATTGTTGTATATGCATGCCTGTGTCAATGTATATAGGTATGTATGTATGTACTACGTATATATTTATATATATAACGCTCAATTGTGTTGACTCAGGATAAAATGACTGTGTGACTGATTCGGTTCTCACGATGGTCTACGTGACCAAAAAGGCTGGGTCAGCACATACTGAAGGCCTCGGACGGACCGTTGCAACGCGCCCCGTCTGTTGGTAGGCAGTCGAGTCTGGTCAAAAGAGTGAGTGACACCCGCGTTACTCGGCAGAGCATCTTATAATTTGTATAGCAGAACCTCGTATAGTGTCAATCAGATCCTCTCGTAATATTAGTATTTTAATATTCATTTCTTTAGTGTGTAATTCATTTAAATATTTAGTTCTTTAGTGTTTAAGTCATATCAATATTGATTTATCCAGTGTTAAGTTCATAAATCAGTAATTATAATATAATATATATACCTATAACCAACACCTGTGTTACTTCATTTGACACTAACAACTAAGATAGACCTCACACGACGGTACACCACACTTCAATATAATTCGTTTTTTCCAATTCTATTACAAATCTATTATTCCTATTCCTACAATTAAAATAATTTTTTATGTCAATTTTACTTAATTCAATTTATCTTAAATTTATTTATTTATATTTGCTCATTATTATCGTAAATTTTTTTTTCATCATTTTTGTGTACCGTCACTTGTTTCCTGTTTCGTGAAATAATTATATTTTCCGTGTCTAACACGTCTAAAACTTCATATGGTCCCTTCCATAAAGGACTCAATTTATTTTTTTGTGTATTATCTTTAAGCAACACTAAATCTTTTACATTATGATTTGCGTTATGCTCTTTTTTATCGTATTGTTTTTTTAAATTTTATTTTCCTATTAATTAATCTTTCCCTAGCAACTTGATGTGACAATTGCATTTTGTATTTTAAATCATAAATATAGTCGTCATAATTATATCTAGGTTCCAGATTACACTTTAATTTAACTGGTATATCGATTTCTCTCCCGTATACCAGTGGCGCCGAACCCTATATTAAGTTCGGGCCATGGCCCGACATATTTTGAAAATTTAAGATAAGGCCGCTTCATATTGACCATTTTCCTCTCCACGGTATGCCATTTTTTCCGATATTAAGATGTTGGGCCTCTTGAAATATTTTTCGCCCTACTAGATTTTTAGGACTTCGGCGCCACTGCCGTATACTAACGCATACGGCTGATATAATTTGTGGCAGTGTGTTCCGTTGTGTTATACACAAACAATGCGTATGGTAATAATTTATCCCAGTTTTTTAAATCTTTATCTACGTAATGTCTTAGATATTCGGCTAGTGTTCTATGTGATCGTTTTAAACTACCGTTTGTTTGTGGATGGTAAGGACTCGAATTTATTTTAAATAATTTGCATACTTCCGCGAAAATTTTACTAAGAAAATCTGTACCTTGATCTATCAAAATTGTCTGGAAGACCGTGGGCATAAACAAATCCTTCTACGAAAGCTCTTGCTACATTATTTGCTGTATGATTTTCAAGAGGTACTGCTAATGAATATTTCGATAAATCGTTCATCATTGTTTAAAATATACGTACTTCCTGTTTCAGTGGTTAATAAAGGTCCTACAATATCTAAAAATATTTTTTCAAATGGTTTAGTACTTGTCGTAGTAATGACCATTGGACTCCTATGGTGTTAATTTGTATTTTTGTTCGTTTGACACGAATGACAATTTTTTATATATTCTTTTATTTCTTCCTTTAAATTTGGCCAATGAAATTGTCTTTTTATCTTTTTTAATGTTCTGTTTATTCCACCGTGCCCCCTAATTTAGAATCATGAAATTGTTTAAAAATTATTAATTTTTCTTCTCAAGTATATCATTCTAATTTAGAACAAATTATTATTTCTATATTTGTATTACACTATTACGAAATACATATCGAATCATCGATCTAATTTTATCCCATTCTAATCCATCTTTCCGTCCTAGTTGGTTCATAGCTAGTTTACTTAAATTGTGTTTCTCACAAAAATATTTTAAATTTAACAATGCTAAATGCATATTTTCATATGTTGTTAATTGTTTTTCTTTAGTTTTTGTTATTAAAAATATTACATACCTATTTTCGTATTTAAACTTTACGACATCGCCTAAATCTTTATTTGCTTTTAATATCTTATCCTTCCCAAATTTTTTCTTTAGTTCGTCATTAATTCCTGATTTTAAATTATAATATTTTTCTATCTCTGATACTATATGATACTCGCTTGGTGATTCTAATAATTCACCGTCTACTTCTTTTACTTTTTATTTGTTATCATTATCGTTTCGAATTTTTCTAAAAATGTTGCGTAACTTTCTTCTTTAATTTCGTTAATATTATACATTCTGCTTAATGCGTCTACGTTCGAATTTTGTACTCCCGTTTTATATCTAATTTCATAATTATATTGTTCAAGTTCAATACGCCAACTCGCTAATTTGGACAGTGGATCTTTTAAATTAAATAACCATGATAATGGTCTATGATCAGTAAATATCATAAATTTTCTGCCATATAGATAAGGTCTAAATTATTTTACTCCGAATATTATTGCTAAACATTCTAGCTCTGTTGTTGAATAATTTAATTCTGATTAGTTTAATGTTCGTGATGCATAAGAAATTGGTAAGTCACTCCCTATTTTGCCTTGTGATAAAATTTCCCCAAGTGCTTTACCACTAGCATCGGTTGTAAGTATGAATTCTTTCGTAAAATCTGGGTATTGCAAAATTGGTTCTGAACAAAGTATTGTTTTTAATTTATCAAAAGCTTGTTGGCATTCATCATCCCAATTAAATTTTACGTCTTTCTTTAAAAGATTTGTCATCGAATTAGCTATAGAACTATAATTATTTATAAATTTTCGGTAGTAACCGCTAAGTCCTGAAAAACTTTTAATTTGTTTAACATTTTTCGGTGTCGGAAAATTCATAACTGAAGTAATTTTATTTGGATCTGGTTTAATTCCATGTTCTGAAATTATATGTCCTAAAAACAAACATTCCTTTTTAAGAAATTCGCATTTATCTGGTTCTATTTTTAAATTATAAATACGTAATCGTTCGAATACATCGATTAATTTTTGATTGTGATCATTCAAATTTTTTCCATATATAATTATACGAGACATTTTATACCTATTAAACCTGCCATTACATTAGCCATAGCCTTAGCAAATGTACTTGGTGCGGACGCGAGTCCCATACTCATATACGTTTATAATGATAATGTCCTTGACTTGTCGAAAAAGCTGTAAGTTCTCTAGAATCTTTAGCTAACGAAATTTGGTGGTACCCACTCTTTAAATCAACTATGGAAAATAGCTGGCACTGTCTTAATTGATATAATATTTCCGTAATATTTGGTAAAGGGTGAAATTCATTTATAGTTGCCACATCATTGAGTGCTCTAAAATCTATAACTATTCTAAATTTTTCTTTTTCTGACGTATCAGATTTTTTCTTTACTAATCATAGTGGTGCATTAAAAGGACTCATAGATTTTTCTATAATATCATCCCGTTCCATTTGTTCTATTTGTTATTGGATTACTTTTTGTTGTGAAAAGGGGATACCATACGGTCGTTTGTGAATAGGTGGAGTGTCTTTAGGTATTTTAATTCGGTCTAGACGTTTTGGCGCCGCCGTTTTGTTGGCGCCAACTAATATTTCTATATAATATTTAAAATTGCAATTTTGTTAAATATTCCAATTAATTTGAAATGAAAATATAGTAAATAGTTAGTTGTAAAAATCTACTTAAAAAATTACTACAAGATATTGTAAAAATATAAATATAAATATAATATAGTAAAAAATTAAATAGTTATTGTAGCAAAACATGAATTTTGATATATTTTAATAATTCATAAATATAAATGATTACATTTAATCCAAGACGAAAAAATGTCAATCGACAATAAATATTGCACGTTATCTATTGCAACTGTAATAAAGTATAACGATAATTATTCAGCTTTAAAACTGTTCATTAAATCATACCTAAATTTTACCTAATGAACTTTATTTTATGAACTCAAATCAGTAGTCTTATACGCATAATATTTATCTGTTAATAAGAATATTTTACGCTGCTTAATTCATATTATATACCCATGAACAGTGGCGTACCCAGGATTTTCGAATGGGGGGGGGGGGGCTAAATCATCTATATCGGTATTCGGTACCATAATAAACTTAACGTTTATGCTTTGCTTATACTAGGTCATTGTTACTAAAGGTAATACGTTGTATTCAATACGGTTTTTTAGAAATATCAAGGTTTGTACTTTGTCTTTTATAATATAAAATGTATTCCAAAACACGGTCAATGGGGGTGGGCTGAATCCCCCTAAGCCCCCCCCCCTGGGTACGCCACTGCCCATGAATACCTTTATATAATATGCTATTTATATATATTCTTATGAACTCGGATTATTATTATTAATTATTAGTATGGGCATCGCCCATTTGCGCCAAAAAAAAAAGGTATATTTTTTCAGGCAGCCTATTTCAATTTGCGCCAAAATTACCTAGTATAATAAATTATATAATAAAGTAATATATTTTTTTCTCAAATAATAATCAATTAAATAGTAATTAATACAATTTTATTTAAATTATAGTTAACTATACGAATGTTTTTAAAATAATAATCAATATTAGCAGTATAATACACATTTCTTTGAAACAATATTCAAAATAAATACAAATTGTTTTTAAAAACTATATACTTATTATAGTTTATTACTAACTATTATAATTTATAAAAAATAAGTAATAATAGTTAATATTAGTACTTACATATTTTTTATTAATTATAATAAACTAATATATATTTTTTTACAATCTTTTCTTTTTATGATAATAATCTATTAGATATACAATTGTTTTAATCAAATTTAGTCAATAATATGAATGTTTTTATAATAATTATCAATAATACACTTATTAAACAATAATAAATAATTAGTATAGGTGTTAGGTATACACACTTTTTTTTTAAACTATAGGCTATAAGTAATAAAATAATAGTCAGAACAATTTTTTTTTTAATATCAATGAAATTAATTATAATAAGCGAAAATAAAAAAGATTATTTTTTACATAATATCTTTCCTAATCTTTATTGTAATTAAATGCAACTACTTGTACATATTCATAACGCGTTAATTTTTCGTTTTTATAATTGGAAATACAACCGCCAGAAAATAATCAACACGAAAATCAAAATAGCGGGGTGGTGAGGAGCGTGTGTCGTTCAGTGTCGGTCAGAGAACTCCCTCTACTGTCGACCGGTTCGGAGTCTCGGCGGATCGACCGTTCCAGGCGCGCTTATCGCGTGTCGGTGTCGTCCGTCGTCGATTGGCGGTTGAAAAGAGAAGTAATTGCGCGGGTTTCCGCGCAAAGGCCGTTTGAATTCAAACGGCTATTACGCGGGCACGCGTCATACTCCCCCCCCCCAAACCGCTAGCGACGGCGGTGTTCCAGCCGGTACCGGTGGAGTTGTGGCTTGTTCGGTCGCGTCGTGGTTGCTAGTCGCGTTTTGTGTGTAAGCGGCCCACAGTACCGGATCCCGTTGAAGCTGCGCCGTCTTCATCCACTGTACTCGTGCCGCCGTGGTGATGTAGGTTGCCTCCTCCGCGCTACCGTCCTTAGGAGGTGGTGTAGCTGGTGGTATGTCTTCGAATGCGGTGGTTCCACTGGTTGTCGCAGTGTGGCCGTCCGCCATTCGGACGTTGTTTGGTGTTCCTTGTGGGGTGGGGGGAGGGTGATTTGCCGTATTTACAGGCTACTGTCGGATTTATGTACGTTTCTGCGGTTGTGAATATAATAGGGCTGTTATGAAGCCTGATGGAAATTCGAATTCGACCGCGAGGGTCTAACAAAACTTCATTTAGATCGAGAAAAGTTAAACCAAATGTAAATTTTAACCACTTGTTATTCTTATAAGCTGAAGTTAAACCTAGTGATTGAATTTTCCTGTACCAAGCTTGAGTCAAGTGAAAACGACAGCCTATAATTTCGGATAATGGCCATACTGATTTCACAGCGAGATGTATAGCTAATTCGAAATCAACAGTGACATATTTTGGTTTAAACATTAAACTGAAATTTTCCATGGCTTTATTTTTAATATATGATAAAGCAAGTTGATACGTTTCTGTCGATTTATTATTTAAAATACAAAATACTAATGGTACATAATATTCATTGATAAATCCATCATGAATGACAAAAAATTGAACAAAATATTTTGGACAATACGAAAAAGTCCTGTCAATATATATCGTTTCTGATTTACATAAAAAATTTAAATTTTCGTAACATGTAAATATAATTATGTTAGATAATTCGTCATTAATAAATAAAAAATCTTCATTTTTAGAAGTGGTGATATGCAGATCGTTTAATGCTTTATGCACATCAGATACAGATTTAGGATTTGAAGGAAGAGATTTTTTACGAGCATAGTAAATACTTTTTCGTATAGCGGATTTATCAGATATCGTGAAATCTGTATTAATTATGTGGTTATTCATTTCAGTTAAAATGATTTTCCTAGGACGAATCACGAATACTTATGTCTTCGACAGCCACCCGCTTACATGCTGTAGTTACATTTTGTCGTGCAATTATTGTACATTGTTC
Source organism: Diuraphis noxia (assembly GCF_037042655.1). Taxonomy (NCBI): domain Eukaryota; kingdom Metazoa; phylum Arthropoda; class Insecta; order Hemiptera; family Aphididae; genus Diuraphis; species Diuraphis noxia. Next base: position 4,072,084 of record NW_028301715.1, on the reverse strand, counting down.
GTGATTATGCGAATCTATAAAATTTAATTTATAATTTTACGACGTGTAATTTAAGTGATTTTTTTAGTATCAGAGTAATATTGCGAAAAAAGTAATTTTCTTTATAATATATTACTTAGGTGAATTAATATTTATATTACATTTAACACATTTTATTGAAATACAAATTAATGTTTGCAACATACCATGCTTTTTAATAATTTTTCCATCTTGAATTAATATTTTTGCTGGACATATTTTATTTGAACAACGCCACCGTTCAACATTTTAAGCAGATATATACGCCAAAATATACTTATGGCCATTCTCAACAACCATTTTCTTTCCTCTTGTGCTTGTTGTGAACTCCATTCTTATAATTTATAATTTAAATAATTATCGTAACGAATGTCTGATGAAATATGAAATCACACTGCGATCGTTCTTTTGACGAATAACGATACTTATATATCCGGTAAACGTAGTACCCAGATCGTACAACATAATAAAACTGATATAAAACTTGTTTGTTTATCTTTAGACCCAATAATATAAAAAGCTTTAAAATCTATAGACTTATAAAAATAACTTTACTATACCTTACAGATCTTCAAAATATAAGAAATAACCAAGTCGTTAATTTAAAATGTTTACGCAGGTAAATTTGGCGCAAATAGGCTGCCTGAAAAAATATACCTTTTTTATTTTGGCGCAAATGGGCTGTACCCAAAACGAATTAATTTTTTTGGCGCAAATGGGTAACACCCCAATAGACAAAACGCCAACGTAATAATTGGAACTCTTACAGTTGATGAGCCGGGTAACATTTTTTTGTTGAATTCGGAAGAATTACAAAAAGCAAACCATTCCACAATTTTTAAGCTTTTTGACCAACCATTGAACATGCTCTGGCCACAAGGTGTAAAATACGATGAAGTGATTTTATTTGTAAGTGACGCAGCGCCTTACATGATTAAGGCCGGTAAAGCAATTCAAAATTTGTATACTAAAGTAATACATGTTACTTGTCTAGCACACGGGCTTCACCGTGTTGCTGAAGAAATAAGAAACCAGTATAAAAACGTCGATCAACTCGTATCCAATGTAAAAAAATCATTTCTTAAGACACCTTCACGTATTCAAATATTAAAATCTGTTGCACCTGATATTCCATTACTTCCGCATCCTATTTTGACCAGGTGGGGTACACGGATATATGCGGCTTCATACTTTCATAATGGCTACAGAGATTATTATCCAAGAAGCCCAGTCCAAATTCATCATCCTCAGCGATAAACTAAGTTCGATAAAAAGCTTACAAAACCAATTAAACCCCTGCGACTTTGCAAATAGAATCCAGAACAATCTCAACAAAGCTTCCATTTTGGGTAAAGAAATCACCATCATGTGGATACCTGGCCACTCGGGAATAAGAGGCAATGAATTAGCCGATGAACAAGCCTCTATAGCCATTAACAGCAACGAAACTTTACTAATAAACCAAATGTCATATGCTGACTCAGAAAAATTCATAAACGAAGATACTATAAATAAATGGCAATGACTCTGGAACTTACAAAACACTAAATTAAACAAAATTAAAAGAGACATCCACCGGTGGATGGACCCAAAACTCACCCGGAAAGAGGAGACGGATTTGTTTAATTTAGTGCGTATATACTTATATAAGTGTATATAAATATATTATACATTTGTTTATTTTCGTTGCGTGCGTTTAACTAAAATCCATTAACCATTGCTATGAAATACAACATGGAAATGATACTGCTGTAGTCATATACTCATCTATATATATGTATATACAAGTTGATTCATGAGGCGTAAAACACTCATTATTTATAAAAACTATTTACTTTTTTCAAAATTTTAGATACATACTGTTCTAATTTTTTAATATTTTTCACCCTTATATTTATTAGGTTAACCACTATCAACTTTTGATTTTTCAATGGCAACCTATATTAAAAATATCATAAATTAATAAGGCTATATTTTTAATAAATTTTCATTTTTCGTTAATCCGTTGACGAGACATAGTCTCCCATAGTTGGATAGTTTTGGAGTGGTGTTTGTCCTGTGTAAATATGTTTACCTATTTTGGGGCACAACTTAGTCTTAATTATCGTACTTATTGAATTTATTTGAAAAGTGTATTATGTTTTACACTAGAGTGAAAAATCCCAATTGCTGCGGCCGCGGTACTGACATGGTATAACACATTTATACACAAACACCACCCCAAAACCATCCAACTTTGGGAGACTATATCTCGTCAACGGATTAACGAAAAATGAAAATTTAAACGTAAAAATTCATTCAAAACATAGCCTTATTCATTTATGATATTGTTAATATGGTTGCCATTTAAAAATCAAAATTGAAAAAAGCGGGTAAGTCGTGGATGTCGCTCTGCTGTACAGTGGGGTACTGTAATGGATGGGATTACATTTGAATGGAATGATAGGTATCATTGTATACGAAAAACGATTCTGAACGGAGATGATTTGTCAGTCTAGGATTTTTTTTCACCACTTCCTACACTAGTGACACCACTGATCCACGCGGTATCCGTCCAGGACCGCCACAACTTCAATGAACAGTTTTATAAATCGCATCCTAATATTTTTACATTTTTAGAAATTTTAATTAAAACAGTTCAAACAGATGTTTATATTAAAATCAACAGTTGTGCTGAAAATATACCTAACCCTCGAAAAAATTCACAAGTTAAAACCAGATTAAAAAAAACTTTAAAAGCAATTGAGAATTATAAAAACGAAAAATTAACGCGTTATGAATATGTACAAGTAGTTGCATTTAATTACAATAAAGATTAGAAAAGATATTATGTTAAAAATAATCTTTTTTATTTTCGCTTATTATAATTAATTTCATTGATATTAAAAAAAAATTGTTCTGACTATTATTTTATTACTTATAGCCTATAGTTTAAAAAAAAGTGTGTATACCTAACACCTATACTAATTATTTATTATTGTTTAATAAGCGTATTATTGATAATTATTATAAAAACATTCATATTATTGACTAAATTTGATTAAAACAATTGTATACCTAATAGATTATTATCATTGTGAGAATTCGGGCATTTTACCTACCGAAAACCACCCACGACAAAAGGGGAACACTTCTGTCGTGACCTAGGAGCCGCACCGCGTGATGACCCGAAGGCCAAGTCGGTGGAGCTCATAGGCTTTGATACACGCAACGGCAAATTAATGCCGAGGATTTATATTGGGGAAAAAAAATGTAAAATAAATAATATTAATAAAAAAATGTGACAAAATATAAGGTAATCATACAGTTATATTTTACACGGTTTTAAGAAAAGGGTGTGTTTTAAACAATATGAATAAAATAATATAAAATTATGTAAATGGCAAGTGCAATTCAATAATATATAATATTTGGCACATGGGAAAGTGCACAAAGTACAGGGAAAAAATATATAAGATAATGCTACGGCTCCGACAAGCGGTTACCGGCACGGAATGATAATCATACGTCGGTATGACGCATTATACATTTAGATGTATTAAAGGAAACGACCCACGGCTCCGCAGGACGGTTACCGGGGCACCTCTGAGGAAAATCTGAGGATATAAAAAACTAAGGTGATACATAATCAAAATGAAAAAAGGGGAATGTTGGGGGAAAAATAATACTTGGTGACGAGTGCTTGTACTGAGTTGATGATGTTTGAGATGGCTTCGCCCGCCTCGGGCCTATGACGTCACTTCATCCCATCATGGTGGTATTCCGCCGATGGTGAAAACAAATAACAAAAAGTTTGAGTCCGGGAGACGTGTTGCGAGAGCCAATGGCGTTGAGCAGAAACAAAAATCGAACACCGGAGATCGGTCATCGATAGTATACGTCGGTGGCTGGTTGTAGGCTGTTCCGGCGTCTCGATGTTCTTGGGTAGGGGGTTGGTCAGTGCGTCGCGTCGGGAACTTTCGTATAATATACATTAGTGGGAAAACAGGTTGCCCTGTCCGTATACGCCAGCGGCTACGACCGCGACGCCCGACAACAACGGCGGAGCGCCCTCTGCGACATCGATGCGATGGACACTACATGTGGGGGAGGTCAGGGGACTAGTATTACATAACAGTGTTTTTGTCATTATAATATTTAATGAGCGCATGCATAATAATAGAGATTATGGAAATACTATGAGTTAATAATAAATGGACGTGGACATATTATAAGATTATAATAATGATATTATGTAATATTCTAATAAAAAGCGTCAAAATTCTGTGGCGTTACATCATAAAAAGAAAAGATTGTAAAAAAATATATATTAGTTTATTATAATTAATAAAAAATATGTAAGTACTAATATTAACTATTATTACTTATTTTTTATAAATTATAATAGTTAGTAATAAACTATAATAAGTACATAGTTTTTAAAAACAATTTGTATTTATTTTGAATATTGTTTCAAAGAAATGTGTATTATACTGCTAATATTGATTATTATTTTAAAAACATTCGTATAGTTAACTATAATTTAAATAAAATTGTATTAATTACTATTTAATTGATTATTATTTGAGAAAAAAATATATTACTTTATTATATAATTTATTATACTAGGTAATTTTGGCGCAAATTGAAATAGGCTGCCTGAAAAAATATGGGATCACCCGAGTTGCTTCCCGTAAAAAAGGTATACACGAATTGCGTCCCAAAAAATACAGGACGCAATTCGTATATTTAAATCAGGGGTTCTTAAATAACTAACAAAAATAAATAACAGTTATAAATATAATATAAGTCAATCAAATATAATAAACAAGTAAATAAACGTTAAATCGCTTAAATCCAATACAAATTAATATAGTCCATAATATAGGTAATAAATAAGTTAATTAATAAATAATAATAATAATGTTGTCAATAAAAATGTCAGTCAAAAATTAGGTTTATATTTATTAGATAAGCTTTTTACAAAATCTAACCTTGTTATTTTATTTTCATTTAATTTTTTGATTTGATTTTCAAAAAATAAAATATTGTTTCGGCGCGGTTTCCTATATTGACGTACAGAAATTAGCGAACTTCTTATTAACATAACACTATCGGTTTGCATTATCTTTAAAACATCTAAAAATATATAAATATTTGGATGGGAACTATTAAAAAAACTATTAAATTTTTTATGAAAAGACTCGCACGCGTTTGTCGTTCGCTGTAAACTTGAACTCTTTTCTGCCCATATTGATGGAGGGAAAAGTGATTCTTCTGAAATATAATTATTGACTAAATAGTCAGCGAAATCTACAACTTTAGAATCAACTGGTTGTATTTCTGATAATTCAAATGAAAAAAATCACCAACTTCCTCTGGACTCAAAAACGATAATCCAAAAATATATGATAGATAGTTTCCAACGTCTCCATTCAACCCATATTCTTTAGCTAAGCCCAGTTCTTGCATCTTTCGCCACCACGATTGTCCTAGGTGAAACCTGCACCCTTTTATAAGTGTTTCTGGCCAAATTTTCTGAATTGCCTTATGAATAGAAACTTCAAAGTCAACATAAATTATATCAATTTTAAATTCTGGACACACTTTTGAGCATTCTAAATCAATAGCTTTAAATGCTTCAGAGTAAGTAATTGTTTGTTTATCTTTTAATAAAAAATATACTAAAGGAACGTAATAATTGTTAAAAAGGCCGTGAACTGTAAATAATTGGCAAAAAAATTTTGTACAATATTCAAACGTGCCATCAACATACACTGTTTTAATTTTACTTAAAAACTCTAAATTTGATTTACATGTAAACATTACTATACCATTAATAGAATCATTTAAAAACAAAAAAGGTTCATTTTCGTTTGTAGTACAGTTAAAATATTCGTTGGCAATTTTGGTAGCTGTTCACTACGAGATCGATATAAATTATTTTTTATATAGCGAATATCGGTAATTGTTAATGTATTTTTAACACTGATATCAATACTTTCTTTTAAATGTCGATGCATTAGTTTAGCTGGTCTTTCATATAACTCTTGTGTACCTTTTCGTTTAAGAGAATTACTTACAATTTGCCGAATTATAATTGCTTCAGATAGTGCATCGTGGTTGTGGGCAGTATCGCTCACGTTAAGTAAAACATGATCATTCTCGTTAATTTTTAAATATGCTTTACACGTTTTCACCGTACATTTCCAACTTTGAATATTATTAGCCAAACATTTATGGAAACAGAACTTATAATTATCAATTATTTTCAAATGCTTTTGTTTTTCACTTATAATATTCTAAATAATATATAAAAACTAAACAGTTATCACAGCTCACGTAGGTATACGAAAAACTAAAAACTGAGTAAGAACGAAGACCGAACTGCAGTAAAAGATATACTAAACACAACAATATTATTAATAGTAGATACTGTACCCACCTAATCAAACATTTTATATCAGCTTGGTAAATCCAAAACATTGCGAAACTAAATGCTATATAGTATATACACATACATATAATACTACGTATACAGTTAAACAGTCGCGTTTCACAAATTATTTTGTATTGTATTAAATACCTCGACTTTAGCTAAAATAGTTGTATAAATGAATAAATTCAACAAAGTTGAAAAATCCCAAAAATTGCACTTAAAACTTTTAGATTTGAATTATACTATTAAAATAACTACTAAAAATATACCTCGGAGAACCCCTGAAAACGGAATAAAAATTCTACTACCTATCCAATATAGTGGGACGCAATTCATGTATACCTTTTTAACGGGACGCAACTAAGGTGCCTCGAAAAATATACCTTTTTTATTTTGGCACAAATGGGCTGTACCAAAAACGAATTAATTTTTTTTGGCGCAAATGGGCGATGCCCGTCTATTGAGACCCAAATTTGTTTTCCGTTGACACATTTTTTAATATTTTCTATTGTTTCCAAAAATATGTCGTCAATATAACCTTTACGGAGAGTGGCTTCTTTCGGTATGTCTTTTTTGGTGTGGAGTTCTAAAAATTCTCGAAAATGTTTATTTTCTAGTTTATAAAAAGGTATATTGGCCGACAACATCGCTTTGCATAAGTCTTTATTGAAATCGTTTTTTTTTCTGAAAGAAGTAGATACAAGTTGTTGATTTCTTGTTAACTTAAATTGTTGTCGGCTAATATTCTGAATGTATTTTGCTGTTTTTAAATGTTGAATAACAGTGAATCTCTTCTCAGCACTAAGTCCTTAATGTCACACATTTTACAATACAAGACGGATTTATCTGACGAGAATATTGTTTCACCGAATTCTTTTACAAAATCGTTAAGCCGATCATAAGGTTTTGGTTTATGTTTAGGCATTTTTTAATTAATTTAATACGAGTTCACTCGAAAGAAAAAACACGGCACGGAAACAATAAAGTATGCACAACACTAACGCACAACACTAACTGTCAACTTTTACTATTCACGGCCTACGGGACCGTATGGCCTCTATCTACAACTAGTCATAATATAGTCTATAAAATGTTATTTTGGTATCATTATCAGGAATCACGCGTGTGGTGTACCGATAAGTAATAATACATTTATAATTTATAGTGATCGCCGATCGACTTATACTCCTTCATATAAATAATTGTCAAATGTGCACTTATAAAATGAAAAATGGTCAAATATGCAAAATATGCAACTATACATTTTAAATATAAACTTGTATTGCTATGAAACAAATTTCTATATTACTTAGCTATGTTTTTGGTGATTATTTAAAAACATGCAAACTCCTAGAAGTCCCGAGCCCTAGTAATGTATATTCGAATATTCGAATTCGAATAGTTCTATCGTAAATAATTCGAATATTCGAATTCGAATAGTTCTATCGTAAATAATTCGAATATTTGAATATTCGAACATTCGAATATCAGTATTCGATGCTACAATACCTAATAAAATTGTTTTATCCGTTTTTCCATGGCAAGCTTTTTATACTATTTATTATTAATAAGTAATAACTAATTGTATGTCAATGATTAATCGACCTAAATACGAAAATAGTTCTCATCTTGCAGGTACCTGTTTGTAGGATTACGTCACAGATGCGGTCGGCACAGTAAGTAGCGGTCAATACCTTTTTGGTGGCACTTGCGGTCACTATATTTTTTTACATATTTGAACTGGTTTTGACAATACTGATAAAATAATAATAAAGTTAAAGGTAAACTATATTAACTTTCCTTCGCATTTTTACAGGCTTGGGACTGGCAATAAATGTTATTCGTAATAATACGTTTTGTCTACAACTGATACAACTAACCACATACGTACCTATATCGAAAAATATCATTTTCCCATCGTAATCGCAATATAATATAATTATAATTATCATCGCATCAACATCGATAACGTTGTACCAATTTATATATAAAATAACATAAAAGAAGGAAAGTTTGATTTTTAATATATTATAGGTTTAACTATTATTATTATATCAGTATTGTAAAAACCAGTAAAATTATGTAAAAAAAAATAGTGACCGCAAGTGCCACCAAAAAGGTATTAACCGCAACTGTGCGGACCGCATCTGTGCCGATACCGTTTGTAGTTAAAATTTATTTATTTATTTTTTATTTTTTTGTTTTAACTTATACATTATTATTAATAGGGAATAATTTAATTATGATATTCCAGTATTTCGCACAATTTTTATTTTTGTATTTTAATAAGTTGCCCTATCAAATAGTAAATATCGCTGGCTTCGAATCCACTTCTCGCAGGACTTTATGCACCATATACCTAATATTATTATTAAACGTTTTGTGTTGCGCGAAAACTTAGACGAATAATTTTCGTTACTTATTATATTGTAGCATCGAATACTGATATTCGAATGTTCGAATATTTGAATTATTTACGATAGACCTATTCTAATTAGAATATTCGAATAATTCCCATCACTAGTGTGTATTATGTATATAAAATTAAACTTTTATATAAGTATATACAGATAATACTACAGATCATTTTAGCGTAACGTCTAACAAATTGTGTGTGAGAAAAATGGCGGAGACCTTATATGCTTTTTGAGAGAAAGCCAAATGGAGCACCTAAAAAATTATGATAAATAAATTTATATTTTTTTACAGATATTTTATAACAATGTCAAAATTCGAAACACATTGAAATTAATATACATATACACTATTAATATTTACAACGTATGATCGTATAATCGAATGTAGACGCGAAGAATATTATTACCGAGATCGTACAGATGATTATGTCGTCGAGAAAATAGTAAAGTTTATTATGTAGATAAGGCTTAAATGGTATAATATACAGTATAATATAAATAATTAAGATTTTGATGGTGTCATCATTAATAATAAAAGAGTAACTATCATTACAATTTACAATAGAAAGAGTCAACTGCAGCATATTAAGTAGATTACAAAAAATTTACTACGACCTCGTTGTTTTTCATTCATTAAAAACAGCAGTAATATTCCTAAACAGATTATTGTTTTGTAATTTATTTATTAAACCATTGGAACTCACGTTTTAGAAAATTATTTAAATGTCGTCATGTTTTTTTATTAGTTATTCCAGAGGTTCTCAAACTTTTAAGGCCAGTCCTCTCCCCATTTTGGTCAACCCTAGACATGAGCGCCTCTCATGATAATAATTTTAATAGCGATTGTTATTACGCAAATTTCACAAATCTTTTTCTGTCCTACCAATACAATGTTGATTTTTAAAATTTCTTGCGCCCCTACCCCTCTATAAAGCTTTCGTGACCCCCGGATGGTCGCGGTCCACACATTGAGAACCTCTGAGTTAATCTATTGAATAATATAAGATCTTCACCTATTTTTATTTTAAAAACCTATTTCGGCGTAGGTACCTACGTATAACCCTAATACTGGCTAATACCCTATAATATGTATAAGTCTTTCACCTCTTTGCTCTCGCATGACGAGTTGGTCTTAAGGCCACGATTTTCAGATTTTATCACCACTGCGGATAGAACCATATTACCAGTGCACCTATTTATATACATTTAAAAAAAATTATATTTTATTATGGCCCTAGACCAGGGGTCGGGAACCTGCGGCTCCGGAGCCGCATGTGGCTCTTTAACTAGCAACCTGCGGCTCTTTGGATAATTATCAATATATCGATATCCGTAAAATATAAATTATATTATACTAAATAATATTATATTTGTATAAACAATAATAATAATAATAATATAAATATAAATAATAATGAATTAATGAAATAAAGTTTTCCATATTTTCTAAATTTAAGACGTATTATTATGTTTTTATTGCCTACTAAAAAAAGGTTGTTCAAACCTGCAGTGTGGCTCCTGGATACCATAGTTTTGTATTTTTTTGAAAAAATGGCTCTTTCCTACGAAAAGGTTCCCGACTCCTGCCCTAGACCCTAGTATCTATAAAATATTAGGTACATACCTACATTATATCGCTGCCGAAAGATTGACACGGAATCGCATTATAACCATATTTTTTTCGTACCTATAAATAATTATTAATATATAATATTATTGGAATACGGTATAACACCTGAAAATATAATAATATTATTTCAGATTCTTTTGGACCATTATCTTGGTGGCCATATACATACTATGCGGTGTGTCCATTTACTTTTTGATAACCATGTTCTCGGAGATGCCAGCAATAATATCGTTAGACAATTCGGTTTCATCAATTTGGACGATTCCGTTTCCGGCAGTTACCGTGTGCAGTGCAAACAAAATCCGCCCATCCGTTTTTAACTATTCGGATGTTGATATTGCGAACAACAACATCAACGAAGACGAGTATATTATACGAGTTTTCTATTTACGCATAATATTATATCCGTGAACAAAATAATACATTATTCGATATCTTATGTGTTTTTATCGACAGATTAATTCGGAACACAATGTACGATATTTGTGAAAATAAACTAATGAAAAAAAAATGGAAACCGTATGAAGAGTTTCTAGACGGTTCCTTTGTTTCGCAAGTTCTAAAGGAAAGTATACCATTATTATTATTGTTATTGTTATTATCATCCAAATAGTGTCAAACGTTTTTATTTTCCTACAAGTTTATGCACTTAGTGTATTTATTTAATAGAACATGTGCAGTGTGCATTCGTACAGTAGGTACCTATAATCTATATACAAAACAAAAACATGATGAACAATGTGATGACGAGTTATGAGTTTATGACATAATTCTCCAATCTAAGAAATCTTTATATTAGATATTGTTAACTTTTTCAATTCTTGTACAATGTTTACAATTAAGATTTATATTTAACAAAAAACTACTGAATTATTGGTATATGAAGTATGAATGTATTTCGAAATTGTCAATCGATTTTAAAATATTATCATTTTGATCAACTGCAGCTCTTTATCTACGGCTGACAATATTATGATCTATGAGAACTTATATAAATTAAATTATGATAATAATAATAATAATAATATTATATTCCAGTTGAATATAATGACGTTATATTTTATTTTCTCGGTTGGTTTACAATAATTACATTGGTCTTATATTGTTCTAATAATTGTATAGTTGTTTAATATCAATTAATATAAGTTATTGAACATCACACTTATCCGGGTGGTAACACTTTATAGGTTATAGGTTAGGTATATGCATCATTACTTTACAATTACTACATTTATATTGACTTTCACATTTGACTTTAATGAACAAAAAAAAAAACAATGACAAACCCAACGAAAATCAGCAATAATATTATGATGTGCGTATTGACAACTATAAATTTTAATTTAATTTTTGCATTGGTCGTGTTAGCAGAATCTGTCTTTTCCATGTGAAGAAGTAGTCAAGTCATTTTTTTGGTTACGGTCAATAGAAAACGATCCCTGCAACGTTCTGTTTCAAGAAACGTTCACGTCGTATGGCTTGTGTTACTCATTCAATATGATGCCGATGAAGGATTTATTGAACGGCGTGGAGTAATATAATATGAAAATAATATACACTAAGCATAAGAAAATTTGACCAGCTCTCCCAAACTAAAAATTTAATACGAGATTTCTCATAAGTTTGTGTCTACGTTTATCAAAAAAAAAATATGTCTATATCCGAAAAGTTGAATTAAACTTTTATGAGCATTTGAAGTCAAATTGTTACAACATAATTGGATGTTCACTCGATTCTCGATTGTTCTTATGGAACTATTTTCTTATTATGTTGTTATTAAAAAATGAATAACTACAGATACTTGTAATCAGTGGCGGCTTGAACTTTTTTCCCTCGAATCGCGTTTAATATTTTTACGCCACCAACCCTAAAATTAGGGCTCAATAGTGTATTCATAAGTAAGTAACCTTCATAAATTATTACTTATTACTGTGCACTATCTGCTGAGTACATATATACGACTATATATTATATTTATTTTTTACAATTTAATATTTAAATTATCAGCCTGAAAAAATAGTGCAGTTTACCTTTTCCAACCATAAGACCCAACCACCCATTAATATTTCTGTGAATCACATGACTCAAATATACCCCCTTTGAGCCGCTACTGCTCAAGGTAGGTTAGGTAATCAACCCAAACTGTTTATTTTATCATTTCCTATATATTTGATGAAAGGTTCAAAATATTTTGACTCGTTTTGAGCTGTTTACTGCAGACGTTTTCAATTTATTTAGTTTTTTTCTCTATAAATGCCAATAAAATTTTGTGAATACTACTACACAACTACACCATGTATCAAAGACGAAAACAGGATACACATATTATTATTCAATTACCCATTATACAGTAGGTACCCAATAGTACTCTATACCTACATATTTTTGAATTCTGTTTGCAATATACATATTATGAAACTATAATGACTATTCCAGGATCTTAAATTTCCCGCGGACAGTTCTAAAATATGACGTATACAGGGAATCCTGTAAGGATTTACCCATTGCGATATCTCCCGAAATAATACATAATAATAAAATAAAATAAAACCAGAATTTTGATATCTCCATTATTTCGTGAGATATCGCAATGGGTATAGACCTAACCTAACCTAACCTAACCTCGCGGGACACTGTATAGACTATAGAGTAGACACTGAGCATTGTATAATGCATATAGGTTACAGAGTTATATATTATATAATATATATAGCGTGTACCCTACACATTGGCACACATACGGGGGTGCCAGGGGGTGCTTAGCACCCCCAAATTATTTTGAATTAAAAATTTTGTTTTAAGTGTAATTTTTCATTTCGAATGAATTATTTCCAGTTTATATTGGTAATGCAATAATTTTTACTAAAAATGTTGTTTTCGGTATACTGCAATGTCTATCGGAATGATGATTTATTGATATGAAAATAATGATATAAACTAAAATTATTTAGTTTGATAGTATAGAAATGTTCAGCCATCTTAGTTCAGCATTCTTAGTTAGTAGTTTTTTAATATGATGTTTTTGATTCAGTGACAACTTCACTGATATTAAATTATTTTATTTTATTATTATTTACATTTTTCTGCATAAATACCAACAATTAATTAATTCAATGTCAAATAATAAATGTAATATTTTATATTATTCACATTATATTACTTGTTTCAATATTTCCAGTACATTTAAATTGGGTAAAATAAAAAAAAAAAAATGATGAAACTAGTGAAAATGTAGACAACCCTAATTTCAACACTTGTTCGTTTAATAATATTATAATAGTCGTTATAATAATCGGTTATAGGATATATTGAAAATCAGATTCATTAATTTGAGAATTTTAATGAAGTAATGTAGTAACTTTTTGAAATAGTAAGTGTAACCGTACAGGTGGTTTGTGGAGAGCAAAGTTTCCCACTAGTCACTTTGAGGTAAAAGATTTTAGCACTCCCAAGTTTAAGACTGAATGTGCGCCTATGACCCTACACTGTATAGTTGTAGTCGTGGACACACTACAGTATATTATATACATGGTATAATATTATTGTTGTGTTGTTCAGCGAATGGTCGCAGGAGTCAAACAACTACAATTGGAAAAAATATCAAAGTAGCTGGAAGCCGGACACCGGATATGTAAGCGACGCGCTTATAGGTCATTTACCACTGAGGACGTTTGGCGACGGTGATTATCACAGCGCTACAATGAAGTTGGAACTGCACTCTGAGGACATGAACAAAGAATGTGCACACGGGTTGGATGTGTTCTACGTAATACGATAAAATGACAAACATCTTACAATATATTAATTGGTTTTGTTGTATAATATAGTTTATAATACTATATTCAACAAAACAATGGCGTAATTTGGAAATAGTTTTGGGATGGGATAAAATTTTATACTATACAGGGTGATTCTTTTATCAAACAACACTCATTATTTCAAAAACTATTGACTTTTTTCAAAAATTTTTTTTTCAAAATTTTAGAACTATCTTGTTCTAGAACTATATATTTTTTAAATATTTTCACCCTTATATTTATCAGGTTAACCATTATCAACTTTTGATTTTTAAATGATAACCTATACTTAACATTTCATAGACTAAAAAGGCTATTTTTTCAATGAATTTTCACGTTTAAATTTTCATTTTTCGTTAATCCGTTTACAAGATATAGCCTCCCAAAGTTGGGTGGTTTTTGTGTGTTATAGGTTTATGTTAGGTGGTATTTACACACAAAAACCATATAAGTGTTGTTTGATATAAGAATCACCCTGTATATGGCTTATGCCCTCCCACACTCGCTTGACTATTTAATTTCATAGATCATTGTATTATACTAATTTGTCATTATAAATTAAATGAGGTAAATGGTATAATAATGGTTTACAAAGTTTAACTATGAGCCGCGTACAATAATTTTTTTTTCATATAATTAATACCTAATAAAAAAATCTCAACTATATTAATGTCCATGAATTTTAGCCAAGTATTTATGGGAATTTAATCATAAATATTCGAATAAAAAAAAAATCCGGGGGGAGGATATAGAATAT
Source organism: Diuraphis noxia (assembly GCF_037042655.1). Taxonomy (NCBI): domain Eukaryota; kingdom Metazoa; phylum Arthropoda; class Insecta; order Hemiptera; family Aphididae; genus Diuraphis; species Diuraphis noxia. The sequence continues at coordinate 4,057,047 of NW_028301715.1, read as the reverse complement.
GCAATTTGGGCTTATTATATCTATATCAACCCCATGATTACGCCACTTCAAAAGTCATGAAACACAACACGAGCACAATATGATAACGTTTTACTGTTCTTTATAGATATTGATCCACAGTCCGGCCGAATGGCCTGACAAGTCACATCCGACATTGTTAGCTAATATCAATATGATCTCGACTATTTCAATCCAACCGTTTGTGCTCACCACCGCCGAAGATTTAATACCATGGGATCCTAAAATAAGACACTGTTACTTTCAAAACGAGAGAAAACTAAAATTTTTCAAAGTTTACACTAAAAATAATTGCATCTTGGAGTGTCGCAGCTTTAATATATTGGCGGAGTGTGGTTGTGTGCCTTTTTACTACTTAAGTACGGATTGATTTGAAGACACGTATAAAAAACTACTTTTCATCCATAACTTTAGTTGGTTTCGATATAATTTACAGGAATGAACAATACGCCAGTTTGTGGACCTGCTAAAACAGCATGTTGGGTTACTGCATCGCGTAAGTTATTAAACGGTTTATACGGTTAAACGGTTATAGTTTAAGAGACTACGTTGAAGGTACGCTCTTTCAAACAATTTGTTAGTTTTTTAAGTTATTATTTCGTCATCATAACAAAACATTGACTTAGTTTAACTAAAAACCCTAGCAATGCTATAAAATTGAAAATATTAAGTTTTATTCTATTTTTTGTTGATTACTATTTATAAATACGTTTAGATGTATTTTAGTTGCTAATTTTTTCTCAATAAAAAAAAAAAATTATTTTAAAGGCGAATTTATGATGACACCCGACTCTTTATCATATTATTCTATCAAAACAAATTATAAATATTATTATTATTATTTTTTTTTATTTAAGAGACTTCGTCAGATGCATGTGATTGCTTACCGGGCTGTTCTGAATTTTTTTTCAAAACATCGTCAATGAATGCGCAGCTCACTGAATCTGATAAAAAAGAAAATACAAATGACCTGTAAGAATTTAATGACAAAATTATGCATGTATTGTGCGAAGCACAATATTTATATATCAAAGTAAATAATTGCACCTACCAGCTACCTATATCAAAGGAATAATTTACAATTTAATGAAACTTTTTTTACGAAGAAACTAGTTTTATAAACAATTGCCTTGATATTGAAAATAACGGGCTAATTAAAAAAATCAGGAAATAGTTTTTCGCTGTTTCTGAACATTTGGATGGCGTGAAATTGTTAAGTTAAGTTAATAGTTGGTTCAAGATCCTAAGCATAGGTTGAGATTCACTTCCCGCAAAGCGTGTGCACGACAACTTGAACTTTTTTAATAAAAAACATTATTAAACGATTAAAATTAACTCTAAAAATATAAAAAAGAGGAATACAATTAGGTAGGTAGTTTGAATGATACAAATAAAATAATATTAAATAATATTATTATAATAATCGAGAGAAAATATTACCCAACATCATTATATATATGTATTATTTGATTTACTGACTAGTCTTAAACCACTTATATTTGGAAAATAGACAGTATTTATTCAAAGCGTGCCGTGACTTTTAATAACTAATAATAATTAATAATGTGCCGCGATGGAAAAAAAGTTTGGGAATCACTGCTGTATACATTGCAGTAGTACTGTTTTGGGGATTTAAATAGTTGTCGGTACTGACGAATAATAAGTAGATACTTTTAAAATAACACGAACTGCTCTAAAATGTGGTGGTGAAAATCCAAGTAGGACCACGGTATATTTTGATTACAGAGTCATCCGCATGGGAATATACCTGATTATTTTGTATTAATTTAATAATTTAATAATAATAATAATGAATAAAACATGTTTAATGTTTATATATTATATTCAGGAATATAATTTTAAAGTACTTAAAAATTAAGAACGTTGAGTAAGTTATTAAATATAGGTACTTAAAAACAATACACTAAGAACGATCGAATTCGTGTAATAACATCTTGAAGTTTGAGTGTCCATATAAGACCGCTGACGCTGACAATACATAATTTCATGAAGGCACTTCCCTAAAATAAAATACCAATGAGAAGAAAAGCTGATATAAGAAATCATGAACTCACGACTGAAAAACATGATATTAGATAATAAATGTCTGTACTCTGTATATATATGAATGATTCTACGAGTGATAAAGATATGAGAAAAAAAATCAACATTCTATACATGCAATAGAAAAACAACGTTGTCTACAAATTTAATTTGTTCTTCTCTGTACCATAAAAGTATACGTTTTATAATGATCTCTGCTGTATTTCTTGACATTTTATACAACTTATTATACGCCCATGGCCATGGTATGCGAGCAAACCCACATTTTCTTATTACGGCTGCTATAATTTAACGCGTAACTGTTCATAACATTTTTGAAATATTTTGAAAAATAAGGTTTATCTTTATATGTATATAAATTGCCTTATTATTATGTATAAATATTTATAAATTATATACATATATATATATTATGTTATATACATATAACGCACAACACCTATAATAATTAGTATAATCGTTTTATTCAATTGTAAAATTCTAACTACACAAAGTGCAACCAAAGAAAATATGGAATACTTTTTATTTATATACCTATTATAACATTAAATATTTACGAGTATTTTGCTATAGGTACAATGTACATATACTATTTTTATGCTATATATATTTATATTTTATATAAACTATGCCTCATATAATATGATATTAGAGATTTGATGAATTTGGTTCTATAATTTGTTCAATTGAATTAGAATGACACATAAGTATAGTTTTTGAATTAGAAATTAAAATTAACTGTATTAATTATTAAAGGCTTTTATTTCTATCATTTTAAAATAGAATAATCAATTTATATTGATTGTTTACTCATGTTGAGTTTGTTAAATCTATTAAATAAGAGGTAACCTAATAATTAAAACTACAATAGAACCTCGATTAACTGTCAGTCTCGGAACCAGAGCTTTGACGGATAATCTAAAAGAAGCGAGCAACAACAATTTATTTAAACATACATACATATTATTTATTATTTTTCTTTAGTAATTATGACATACCTACATATTGATATAATTAGGTAATAACTTACATTATTATTATTATTTTTTAATTTATTAAAAAGTTATATTATTTACAATTACATACATACTTAACAATCAATATTATAAAAGTCGGTTAATTTTTGTTGTTTTAACATATTACGTGCTTTTTTGGCTGCCATATCTATTTAAGTGGCCTGACGGTTAATTGGGGGACGGATAATCGAGGTTCTACTGTAAGTATTTATGTTTAATATTTCTTAAACTATGGGTCATATTTTCACAAATAGAATGCTACAATGATTTCTCATTTTCACACATTTTGTTGACGTTTTCCTTGCATTGCTTTATTAATGATTATAAATCAATAAGTCACTTAATAATTATTGTATAACAAAATTTATTGTTTTAGGGCACCAAGTTCGATAATATTAAGTGTATATTATCAGAGTAAAAATTTCATTGGACATAATCGAATAATGACTTATACATTCGGTCAATTTATGGGTAAAAACACATTTTAAATATATAGTACACCGATTTTTTTCATCAACGTGATTTAATTTTAACATTTAGGTAACGTAGGTGGTATAATGGGACTATGCTTGGGGTTTAGCTTTTTAAGCATGGTCGAGATTATTTATTTTTTGACACTCAGACCACTCGTGAACTTTTATAACTCAAAAAGAAAATTGAAAAAAGTTAACCCAACACGCGTGTTGGGAGAAGAATCGATTTGATCCGATTAAGTTTAGCCGGCAGGTGAATAGTGCCTTGTGATTTATTCAAATAAATTAATGTTTCTTTTCAAATATTATTATTTATTACAGATATTTATGGAAAATCGGAGATACACTTGCACACTCTCATCTATACACAAAATAATAAATTATCAGTTTTGACAATGTATTCTTAGCATTTTATTTTCTGTATTTACATAATAATATAATATATAGTATTTATATTGCACAAAACTTTAAATTATATAATGGAATTAATATCAATAATTTATTATATTGCAGTATTATTATATGCTAAACCAATTTGTAGCTTACAATGATTACATTTTAAATGTTGAGTAAGTTAACTCTAGAAAAATATAAACAAAAATGTAATGTTGAGTTTTAAGGTGTTTACTAAATTTAACAACGTTTCATCGGCTTACTGAAAGTTTTCTCATCGTGATATTCAGATACATTTTGTAAGTACCTATATTATATAATTAAGTATACTAGTAAGCATAATAGGCCCGTGCATAGGATTTCATAATGGGGGTTGTTTTGAAAAAAATGTATAAAATAGATATGTTCATAAATAATTAGCAAATAGTGAAGATAACATGAATATAACATTATATAGTATATAATATTATAGTATTGTACTAGATTATGTTATGCATTATTATAAATAAGATTATAAAATAGTACATATAGGTAATAGTTAAAAAATGAATAACACTATTTTTTCGGTCATGCTTGGGGGGGGGGGGGGGTTGACCAGTAAAAGTGCATTCATATACTTATTTTGAGGTTTTTGAAAGATAATACCTACGTCACTTTAGCTAGTCAATGTAGCTCCCGTGCGTTCGCCAATACTAAATGAACGCAGCTGCGACGAGAATAATGTTATGTATCCGTATTATCATTATTAAATCGGTACATTCTTCGATATTATAATGCTTATGTGTGTGTGTGTTTTGTTATAGGCCTGACGCTATTTGACCGTATAGTGGTTCAACGGCCATCTCCTGTTCGAGATTGTGTTCATTAATCATGTCTGTGTGTTTGGCCGATGTTATGCGTTCGTGTAGCTATATATATATACACAGCATATACTATATATTACCTATATAAACACACACACACACGCACACACCCACACATACCTATGATAGTGAAATGAGTTCTTCTGTTCTGCCGTGAGTCACCAGAAACTGATGAGAAATTTACAGAAAACTTCACTTTATCTCTCTTTTTCGTTCCTAAGCAGTTTTCCGCGATAATCCCCAAAGATGAGAATATTGAGAATATAATGTTATACGTATCGGTACCAGATATGTGAATTTTCAAATATAATCTATCATTATAATACACAATTATTATAGTTATAAAGCTATAGTATACAACACAAAGCATCATTTGCAGTGTTTGTTCTGTATCTGTATACCGCTCTATCAATAAAGCTACGAGACCCATACGAGATTTTCTAAGTACCACCGTTTTATTTCTACACTAAAACACAAAGATTTTTTGAAATTCAATAAGACTTATGCAAAATAAACATTTATGACAAAAGTATAATTACTGAACGATCCTCAAGAGTCAAGAGCTTTTCTGAAAATCGATTAATTATGAAAAAATTCAAAATATTCGAAAAAAGTTTATCATAATATTAAAAAGTCAACTGTTCCACAAATTTCACCGAACTTGCCACTAACGCCAATATCATATGTGTGAACTCGGTAGTTTTAAAAATCTTAGTTGAGTATCAAATATGATACCTACTCAATTTTTAGAGTTTCTTGCATGGGAAATTTTCTAGTTACAAATAAATAAATAATCTCGAAAAATTGCAACGTTTATATCATGTAGTAAAATTTGCAAATATACTTATTCAGGACGATATTTGAAAGTTTTACGTGTTTAGATACGATATTCCTACACAAAGTATAGTCGACTTGTTAAATATATCAATAGTGATTGTTAGCAACGGAAAAAACAAAATAACCGTTTGGCACACGAATCTTAAGACTTAAATTAAGATACGCATTTAATAGAATTTATTCGTTCCCAGCACTTTTTAAATATTTTATTAAATTCCTGCAGAGGAGTTATTTATAATCACTGAAATCTTAGCAAAGGTTCATATAGTGTTAATAATTAACCAACTGTTTAGAATATAATTAATTAATTCAATATTGTGTTTTATGCGTCTAAGTCGAATCTAAATGGTCACAATTGTTTATCGTCCATTAATGTTGTTTACTGATTTGTAAATCGTAAACATGTATAATATAATGAACAAAAACGTTTCAAAGGAGTCTAAATATACAACCTCAATTGTTTGCTCGTCAATGGACATATTTATTGGCTTATCAACTTTTCTTAGTGACTCTACCAGACCATACACAAAAAAAAAACTAATGTAAAGGTCAAATTGTAAAATGTTTATGACTCAAATATAGTTAACAGTCGCATTTTGGTGCAGGATCTTAAAAAATAGGTCATAATAATATTCAATGTAGGTAGCAAGCAAAAAAATACACTATAACATTTACTGTGGTAATAATAATAATTATTACTTAAGTACGAACAAGGGTGTTAAAGAGAATATATTAAATTTGTACTATACATATATAATATATTAAATTTATTACTGCATATCGAACTGTTAAAAATCATGTTAAACCAAAGAATAATACTGAAAGTCATCATTTTGTTTATCTGACGTAAACAATGCCATTATGCAAAGTATTCGGGGAACAAACCGACATTTTATGATATAAACTTAAATAATTTAAATTATAATGAATAATGACAAAAGTATATATTCTAGGTGAAAGTTTAGGTCAAATTCTCTATATTTCACTAAAATAGCACGTAGCGAGAACTAAAGCACTCGAATAAACTAAAATATTATTGTATCACATAATTTTATACGCACACACACCACGATGTGTATGATAGGATAATATGATATACACTGTGTAGTGTGTATAATACACAAGTCATACAACTGGTACCCATATAATTACATATTTATTATTTAAGTACTTGTATTCATCATTCAGTTGTTTGCAGTACAACTTTACAATGTATCAGCATTTATTATCGTATAATATTATATTTGTCAGATTATAATATAAATAATACATTTAGCTCTATAAGTATCATAATATATAATTATACTAATAGCCAACCCACTCTCTAACTTAAATTTCAAGTAGTAACAATAATTATTAGAACTATTGTAATAATTGCATGTCTGAATTGCGGTCACACTTATATTACCTATAACATCTACGGATATTTCGGTTATGTCATTTATTATTAATTTATCATTTATTTCGTCCTCTTTATTACGTTATATTGTTATACGTAGTGTGTATTGTGTAAAACTTGATAATCGAAACGTTTATAGTTTGATCATCAGTGTCAAATAAAAATCTACAATTCTAAAATTTAAAAATCTCAAATAGCAAATATATATATTCGAAAATCAAAGACATGTCACATTTGTACAAATAACAAAGAAAAGTGAGTATCAAACCGTAAAGAAAGTAAAATCGTTGCAATATAATATTTTATCGAAATATAAAGTATAAACACTATAAACTACAAATGAAAAAATCTGAACTCAATATAATAATAATAATAATTAAAAATAAAATAATTAAGAAATAATGTGAATCTCCATTATATGATACTTCCTACATTAGCAGACAAAATCTAAAAGCTTGTTCGCGAACACGAGGAGTGGCTAAATAACAATGTCTATCAATATTCTATTTGCTATCCAATTATAAGATAACTCCGCGATATCGGAAATTTTAAACGTCTGAAACTTTATAGTTTAAGAATTTAGATCAAGCGCAGGGCCACGTCATTGTAAGCGCGATTTCATCAAGACACGTACCTATATGTATACCTATGTCATATTTTTAATTTCTAGTAAGTATATACATTTTATGCAAAATATATACAATTGTAACATATTTAAAACTTCTGGGTTATTTAAATAGCTAATACAGATAGCTTAAATGCACCATTATATATATATATAATATTTATGACATTTGTGTTTTAATAAATATCAAGAAAAACCTTGAAAATTAAACGAACGCAAAAACAAAAAGTGATATAATTACAATAATATATGGAAAAATCAGAGATCAAGATGTTAGTCTAAATTTTTATTCAACGTATATTTGGATAGATCCATCATATAATTAACATGCACTTGTTATTATACTATATATTTTTAAAGTTGTCCATAATTTATAAGTTTTTGGTAGAGATTACTCCATTTAAAGTGTTCATCATTAAGACATTGATTATCCGACATATCATTATGTTTTAAAAACGTATCACACAATTTACTTGCAATTTCGTACATTATATCGTCATCGATTTCACCACAGTCTTTGTCAACCACCTCAGATTTTAAATCAGTGTGAATTTTCTTAGAAAAGTTTTCTGATACCTCAGATTTTTTCTTCGCTTCAAAAAGTCCATTGACGTGGTTAGCGATTTCTTTTGCTCTGTGTCTCACCCACGGAGAACCATATTCTATATTTTCTGACCAGTGAAATCGATGTTCTGAATTATAGTTTGAGTGTATTTCTAAAGATGGGTTACGTTCTTCCTATATTTAATGCAGTACTTTTGATCATACTATATTTCTCAAAACTTAAGAAAAATATCTTAAATTTTAAAATATTCATAATTAATTTATACTTAGCTTGGATAATTGGATATTGAATGATGTTATATATTAATTAATGATTAATATCTATATTCAAATAAATTATTATATAACAAGATGATAATAATTACTCGAGATTCCAAATTATCTAAAAACGAATCCGCAGTAGTCGAACATTCTGGGAAAAATGTATCAAAATTGGTGTTTTGACTGTCTGTGGACGAACTGTTAGAGTCAAAATATGAATGGCCATATTTTTGCGCTATGGTTGGATTTCTTAACCTATTAATAAATGGATTGTTATTGAAAAAATCATCAGAACTTGTGTATTGTGACGAATAATATGAATTCAATGGCTTTTGATTTGATTGAAAAATAGTTTGATGAGTACTTTCGTCAATAGGTTGACTGTGGAGCGATATATGCGTAGTTGATAATCGTTGAAATGGCTGAAGTTTTTCGCTGGAAATCTTGAGTTTTGAAGAACACAAAGATGACCGTTTGTTTAATCGCATATCATTAATACTTTCATAGTTTTTTTTATGTTTATTGGGTATTTTTTTCAAATTATTCTTACGGTTCCACTGTGGCGAGTACACTACTTTCGTAAACGTGGTTGAACTGTTGGCTTCATCCAGTAAATCTCCATCATTGAATTCGTTTATAGAATTTACAGTTACCATTTTAAAATTGAAGTATCTTTAATTTATCTTCACTATGTTGATGATAATATTATGTTGAATAATAATTATTATGGTTATTATATAGTCATTATTAGTATTAATCTACATGGAAACAAATAACAATATACAGGATATTTATCTTAATAGTTTCGAGAATATATATGATCATTATTATGAGAATTTCCTGTTAAATTGAGTATTTTATTTTTCATAAACTATTTCAATTGAAAAATGCTCAAGAAAGTTTTTTGAATTTAATACATTTTCAAATAATTTTAGGTGTATATTAGCTGTGTTGCATACAGCGTACTTGAGGTTTTTTTTTTATTGATCAAAGTACATCGACAACTAGGCCATTAGTAAAATAATTTTTTTTTTGTTACATTTTTAGTATTTTAAGTATACATTTTCTAGATTAAATTAAATTGTACAATTCTGTTTTTTTAAGAATAAAATTAAGTTTTTTACATCCTTTGGGTTTGGACAAAGTTGCTTGACAGATTTGTTCGGATATGTGCAAATACTTGAGATTATTCTTAGTCAAATATTAATATTTTATTACCCAAAAGAGTATATTGCAACTTCAAACTCGAATAACAGATAGAAAACGTTCAATCCTATAATAATTATATAATTATTGTTTAGCTACAGCACGTAGAATATAAAGTAAAATCATACATGCTATTGGTTGAATATTCGCATTAAAAACATTTAAAATTATCAGATACGATTATACACCTACTATACCTACACGTATTTCAATTAAAATTTAAGACAAAGTTTTTATTAGAGCACAATATATCATATCTATACAATTTAAGTTTTCTTAGGTAAGAAATACCTACGTCTGAGAAAATGGTTATTATTATATTCATAATATTACTGAGATAATGAGTTTTGAAATTATAACCGTGTTACGGGGCTGATTTAGTACGCAGCGAAACCATAAATTATTAATGCATATGCTATAAATACCTCTTAATTAAATAATTAATGTACAAAATTAGATAATATTATCCATTTTTTTTTTTTTTTTTTTGTAATACTTAAATAATAATAATAATAATCTTTTCACTTTGTACTTACGTATGTATTATAGTGTGTGGCTTGATTACGAATGGTGAGGGGTATTACCTAAGTGTCTTATCAATGCAAAAATAAATTTTATTCTTGTTTAAGGTATATTATCTGGGATCCATCCTAGTAGGGCAAAAATATTATCTAATATAATATTTTAAATGTGACCATTCACATTTCAAACTTTTTTGACTGGGACAGGGTCGAAAAAATATTATCTGTGACATATCTTTTAACTGATTAGCCGTCGTAATCATAATATAATTTACTAATCAGCACTTTTAGATAAGCTACAACTAGACTTTAAAGCATATTTTTAAATTACTATGATGATAATTTATTGAAAAATTGAGAAAAAAAATAATTTTAAGAATGATTACTGATGACTATAGCATTAGATAAACTATAAAAAATAGTTAAAGGTTAGGTTAGGTTAAAGCAGTGGCGTGTTGAACTACTTTTACTTAAGGAGCGAAGATTCTTACATACCACCCACCCACCCGTTTTATTAAATACCATTTCATACCAAAATCGCTCGCTTCGCTCGCATTGTCATTATATAAAAACCATATTAAGCTCTACATTTATTAACCCCCCCCCTCTTTATACTTCATTTATATTTAAATTCTATACAAGTATAGGAAAGCAGTTTTTAATTTTTCTTTTATGATGATTTATCATCACTTATTAAAAAGTTTTCATCAATCATCAATATTACAGATGTAATTGGTAAATGTAAATCAATTTAATTCGCATATTTAATTATGATAATTGTTTCATTATATTTTATTGTATCTATTAATATTACATTAAACTCAACTAAAGCCTCAATATTTTTAACAATTATTAAATTAAACAGTTAACTAAAACTTAATTCTTTATAATTTTAAATACTAAGTCACTGTACATCTTAATATATAACTGTATAAACATATTTCTTAATCAATAAATAGCAATTTATAAATTAACTGTTACTTATATAATAATGCTTCTTGGAGTAATTTAGAGGTATTGGCATATTTGTTTATTGCTTCATCAATATTAATAATTATATCTTTTTCGCATGATAAGAGCATCAAACTATCAAGACGTTTTTGTACCATTGTTGAACGAATTCTAGTCTTGATTAATTTTAATTTAGAAAAAGTTCTTTCGCTACTTACTGATGTAGCTGGTATAGTACACAAAAATGTATATGCCATGTACATATTAGGAAATGCAGATATCAAATTAAATGTATTTAATAACTTTAACACATTTAAAACTGGCATTTTAGTTTTAGTTTCTTCACTATTGACTTCATCTGAATCAGCACTTGTATCTTCATCTGATTCGCTTATCATTACTTTTTCATGTAATTTTTCATTTGCTATATTTGATTTAAATTTAAGGAAATTATATGCAAAAGTAGAATATTCTAATTTTAATTGATCGATTTGTAAATTTGGAATCCACTTATCAAGATACACAAAATTATCTTCAGGTATTGGACATCCTTTATTTGTAGCGATGAGTCGATCAACTGAAAGAAGTGATAAGTCGGATAAAATTTCCCTCGATCCTTCAAATCGACTAGTTATAGATGTACATATCTGATCTAAGACAGTGAAATAAACTTGTATTTTAAAATTATCTTTGGCATTAGTTACTATTTCATCATTGATTTTTTCTCCAGCCATTTTTTTCCGTCTCTGAACCCGTTTTTCTGGAAACCATACTTCTTCCAGTTCATTTTCCAGAGAAAACTTTTTTGCTTCAGCCAATAAAATATCTAAATGTAACTCATTTCGTAATTCTGACAGTTTTCTAGCACAATTATCAACCATAGTTAATGCAGTGATGAAATCCAATGATGGTGATTGTAAATATATGGATAATGGACTTGTGTGCTTAAAGATATTTTTCATTAATAACAAATGTGTAACAAACTTGAATGAAGAAATAGTAGACAATAAATTTGTTGCCATTGAAGATGTATCACGTTCAGTTGAGTTTGACAACTCTTGTAATGTATTATTAAGTGCTTTATATTTTTCAAATATAACTGTCAAAGCACGGTCGTGAGATGTCCAGCGTGTGGAAGAAAAATTTTTCATTCTACAAACTCTTTCTTCTGGATAACATATTTTTTGTTGGTTTAAAAATATTGCAGCACGTTTTCTTGCTCTTAAAAAAGCTATCAATGATTGTAAATCTCCAAAAAAATTTCTCATAGTCTTACTTGTATCACAAGTGTCTACCACAACAAGATTTAAAATATGAGAAAAACACCAGACATATATTGCCCTAGGATTTTTTTCTTGGATATATGCACGAACACCAGAGTATTGGCCTTGCATCGAAGATGCTCCATCATATGATTGTGCACACAGTTGATTTTCCCAATCAATATCATATTTTTCACAAATATTACACAAAACATTAAACATACCAATACCTCTTGCGTCTGATACATTTTCTAAAGCAACTAATCTTTCTTCGACTTCTTCATTTTCATTTATAAACCTAATTACTAATGAAAGTTGTTCTATATTAGAAACATCTGTTGTAGTATCTATAATGAACGAAAATACTCCAGATTTTTTAATTCTAAATAAAATATTTTCCCGAACTATTTCACCAAGAACATGGAGCATATTATTTTGGCTTAGATTGGATAAAAATGTTAGTCGATTTTTTTTTTTTGAGTTTTGAATTTTTGTTAAATGAGTTGAAAGTGTTGGGTTATATTTTGAGATAAATTTAATCAATTCAATAAAATTGCCTTGATTATTTGATGTCCAAGACTCATCATGGCCTCGAAACGCTATATTTTGACGAGCAAGGTAGATAAGCGTCTCAAAAATTACTTTAACAATTTCTCTTTTTTCCGCAACAATTCTGTTTGAAGTTTCAAAAGTTGTACTAACTACTCTTTGATTACTTACAAACATAGCTCTTCGAATTTCAGACTCTAAATGGGCACTATTTGATTCATGTGATTTAAGCTTGAATGAAATATGGCTCCAATCATCAGAACCAAACCGCGCTAGTTGATAACTTTTTGCATCTTCTTTTCCAAATTGTTTGCAAACAATACAATAAACTTTATCTTGTGATGGGGAATATGAAATCCAATTTCGCTTGACAAATTCCCCATTTGGAAGTTTCTTATAATAATGATCCTCGTGAAAAGAACGCAACCATTTGCCTTGCATTTTAGTTGGAAATATACCTCCTTTTAACTCACATGCTTTAGGTTGACATGGATGTAAAGCTGCAACATAAGCAAACTGTTCGGGGGACATTTTTGAATCTAATATTATAGATGGATCATTTGGAAATTGTTGGAAATACAAAACGTCTTGTTCCACAATGTTACCAATATCTGTTAAAATATGTAACATTTGAATTAATTGTCAGTTTTATTTTAAAATATTTATCTGGTAAATGTTAATTTAAACTAAATTTTATGTACTTATTAATTTTTATTTGGACTTAACATTAGATTGATTATTAAAAACTTGAGGATTAAAAAATGTAATATAAAAACTTATTAATAATATTTATTAATACCTTCAACGGGCCCAATTGATAATTCATTAGATTGAACTTCATCAGAACAAACACTATACATAGTATACAAATTGGGCGATTCATCAACTACATTCATTTGACTGCCTTTTAAAAATAAAATAAATAAACATGTAAATAACTTAAGATTTTAGATTATTCAATATTTTTATGGGATTCAAGAACATAATTTGAGATACTAAAATACTAATTATAAAACTTACAAGAAGCTATTGAGTTGATATCTAAATTAATCGATGCTACTGTTGTGTTAGTATTGACGGTATTTAATACATTTAATTGGATAACAGAAGAACCATAGTTTGAAGCAACGCTTGCAATTTTATCGTTTGTGGTATCTAAAAATGAAAAAAAAACAGACATTTTTTAAAAGTATCTAAGTCTTTTCTTAAGGACATGAAATACCAAGTACCAACTAAATAATTAACCTTTTTTTATTACCACCTGTCTATCTATTAATTATTAATGTGTAATTTATATATATATTTTTTAATTTAACTTGAAAGACATACCTAAGGTTCGTTATTAAACTTTTCAATTAAATTTATTAAAATATTAAATTATACCTTCAACGGGCCCAGTTGATAACTCATTAGATTGATCTTCATCAGAACAAACACTATACAAATTGGGCGATTCACCAACTACATTCATTTGACTGCCTTTTAAAAATAAAATAAATAAACATGTAAATAACTTAAGATTTTAGATTATTCAATATTTTTATGGGATTCAAGAACATAATTTGAGATACTAAAATACTAATTATAAAACTTACAAGAAGCTATTGAGTTGATATCTAAATCAATGGTTGCTACTGTTGTATTAGTATTAACAGGATTTAATACATTTAATTGGGTAACAGAAGAACCAAATTTTGAAGTAACGCTTGCAATTTTATCGTTTGTGGTATCTAAAAATGAAAAAAAAATTAACATTTTTTAAAAGTATCTAAGTCTTTTCTTAAGGATATGAAATACCAAGTACCAACTACATAATTAACCTTTTATATTACCACCTGTCTATCTATTAATTATTAATGTGTAATTTATATATATTTTTTTTAATTTAACTTGAAAGACATACCTAAAGTTCGTTATTAAACTTTTCAATTAAATTTATTAAAATATTAAATTATACCTTCAATGGGCCCAGTTGATAACTCATTAGATTGATCTTCATCAGAACAAACACTATACAAATTGGGCGATTCACCAACTACATTCATTTGACTGCCTTTTAAAAATAAAATAAATAAACATATAAGTAAATAACTTAAGATTTTATATTATTCAATATTTTAATGGGATTCAAAAACATAGTTTGAGATAAATGCATATTGAAATACTAATAATAAAACTTACAAGAAGCTATTGAGTCGGTAACTAAATCAATGGTTGCTACTGTTGTATTAGTATTAACAGGATTTAATACATTTAATTGGGTAACAGAAGAACCAAAGTTTGAAATGGTGCTTGAAATTTTATCTTTTGTAATATCTATTATTGGAGAAAAAAAATATTTAAAAAAAATTTAATTAATATGTATCATAATATTCATAAATCTTTAAAAAAATTAATATAATATAAAATAATCCAAAGAATTTATAAAACTAGTTTTCTAAATAGGTAATAGACTAATAGGTACACTGTAAAATATGATTGTTATAATTTAAAAATTATTAGAATCTCAGTAAAAGTAGTCAAATAAGATTTATAATAAAATATATCATAATTAAGTAGGTAATTGATAAATAATTATTCTAAATAGTGTTTAACTATTTTTTTTTGATTGCCAAATAAAATAGAAAAATTACCTTTATTTGGTAGAGATGGGTGCACTTCATCATTAATAGTTCTTTTTTTTGTGATATAAGACCATATATTAGTTACAGCTTTTGAACTTTTTAATTTTGCAACATTGCATGCAGTTAGATGACGTTTCCAGTTTGTGTCATTCATTTTTTGCCTTTTTCTTCCACATAAACACTCATTAATATTTTCAGACATTATTTAAATTTTTAAATAACTAAACTGAACAAAAAAATCACGAAAAATACTTCAACACTATAATAATAATATCATACGGTATTAGTGTGTGTTGTATATTACAAATGCAGACGGCGGAGGATGACGGTAATCACGATCGAATTGTCTAATGACTAATAAGTAATAATATCTATCATCTGTAGGCTGTAGCAAGCTGTCGACAGAGTTGTTGACATAATATTTTCCATTACAATTTACAGCCAGCAATTGGCTGAATTTAAGTGAATTATTTTGATAACTAATACAATTTGGATTCCCACTTCCATATATTTTAAAAATAGAATTAAAAGTAGTTACTGGATTGATTGTCTGATAACATTTTGATACGTAACAGATTTCTATATTACTGACTATATCATGATTGTGGTATAAATATCTGACATTACACATGGAATGTAGATAACGAAAAGGTTTCGAACTACGTACTACTACGGTCTTTATTATAGAGAAAAACAACATACTACGAAACTACGTAGTAGTGTACTTCCAATACGTATTATACATTTATACCACTATAAGTTATGACTATGACATGACAATTTAGTATATTGATGATCACAATTTACAATTCCATTCTCTGTATAAGCAAAATAGTACCCATCTAATTATTAACCACCCACCCTTAAAATATTGATGGAGCGGCCGCTCCTTAAAAACATTGTCAACACGCCACTGGGTTAAAGTAAATTATAATCCTAAATTAATCTTTAATAAAACATTTATAATGTAAAACACTACGCATTGGATACAATATCATTATCGTATTAATATAAAAATCAGACAAGTATACTTAATCCTTATAGGTTTCCCTATATTCTACTAATTGTTGAATATAGCTACTCATGATTGAAGTTATTTAACATAATTACAAGCATTTTTATTTTAATTAAGTATTGGGTAGGTATATGCAAGCTTAAAGTTTTTATATATAATATCATATATTTATTATATTATTATTAAATAATGAATATCTAGTTCATATTTATATTAACTTGCCCACCAAGGAACAGGTTACATCTAAAGCTTTATATAATATTAGCTGAATTAATAGTCTTTGCCAGGTTTTAGAATAAAAAAAAAGCGGGTAAGTCGTGGATGTTGCTCTGCTGTACAGTAGGTTACTGTAATGGATGGGATTAAATTTGAATGCAATGATAGGTATCATTGTATACGAAAAACGATTCTGAACGGAGATGATTTGTCAGTCTAGGATATATTATATTTAAATATTGTCATATATTCTATTTTGAAACAAATATTTTATTTTTCAATTAAGTCGCATTTTGCATAAGGCATGGTTAATCAATTAGTGTAGTTATCATGTAGTTATCATAATTTATAATACCTTATATTATCATAAATATACGGATACCTGGTTTGAGGATAAATCGTTATCATTACGCGATTTCATAAAAATTTAAAACTCAAACGCTCAAAACATTTTTCCTATAATGACGCTTCAAATTTTCTCTATAGCTTTTTGAAGCAAAACTTATGGAGAACTTGGTGTTAAATTGTATAACCTTAGATATAAATACAAACAATATTATGAATTTTGAACTAAAAAATAATTTGCAAATATTCATGGTTTTGACGAATTTTTGTTAATATTTGAAATTCAAATGCTAATAAAAATTTAATTTGAATTTCCGGTGGAAATTTTTTTTGTGATAAAGATTGATAAATTTGTAAGGAATCTTGTATTAAATTTTCAAATCTTAGGTATAAAAAGAAAAACTTTTATGAATTTCGATCTAAGATAAATTGAAAATTGCCGTAATTTTTATGTATTTAGTCAAAATTTGAACTTCAAATGCTAATAAAAAAAAATCGTGCCTATGTATTTTTATAATTTTTTAATCACTGTAAATGCTTATAAAAAAAATTTGTGACAATATATTTCTTTTATTTTTTAAATGCTATTGTAAAAATATTTTAGGAGCCATGTATTAAATTTTCAAATCTTAGGTATAAAAGGAAATTTTTTTATGAATTTCTAGGATAAAATAATTTACGAATTTTCGTGATTTTTACGTATATGTTGTCAAAATTAAAATTTGAATACATGTAAAAAAAAAATTGTGGCTATATATTTATTTTATTTTTCAACTGCTATTGTAAAAATATTTTATGAGCCTTGTATTAAATTCTCAAATCTTAAAATTAAAAATTAAAATTTTTATGAATTTCGATCTAAGATAATTTGAAAATTGCCGTAATTTTTACGTATTAAGTCAATATTTGAACTTCAAATGCTAATAAAAAAAAATCGTGCCTATGTATTTTTATAATTTTTTAATCACTATAAGAATAACTTATGAGGAACTTTGTATTAAATTTTCAAGTACTAAGTAGGGTCCAAAGTACCAACTAGATTCACTTTCTGATCGAGTAAGGTACTGAAGTCAAATATCGAAGCACTTTTACTGCCCCAAAACGTGATGACAGACATAAAAATATTCATGGTTTTGACGAATTTTTGTCAATATTTGAACTTCAAATGCTAATAAAAAATAAATTTTGCCTATGCATACTTATAGTTTTTTTTTATCACTATAAGAATAATTTATGAAGAACTTTTTTGTATTAAATTTTCAAGTATTTTGATAGCGCCAAAAAAAATTTATCGACACTTCAAAATAAATTTTTTCAGAAAAATTGAAAATTTCAGTGGTCTATAAATATCTCAAAAAATGTCAAAATATTTTGAAAATTAAATCATGCAAAGAAAATGCCAATCTAAATAATTGGTAAAATTTTCAAGTATCTACGACTTATGGCTTATACTTTTTGAAAAATAACAAATGTTTAAAATCGTTTGAGGATAAGTCGTTATCGTTACGCTATTTCATAAAAATTTAAAATTCAAACGCACTTAAAAGTTTTCCTATAATGATGCTTCCAGTTTTCTCTATAGCTACTTGAAGGAAAACTTATGGAAAACTTAATGTTGTATTTTTAATCCTTAGATATAAATACAAACAATATTATGAATTTTGAACTACAAAATAATTTGCAAATATATGCGTTTTCGACAGATTTCGTAAAAATTTGAACTATAAACGCTTATAAAAAAAAATTGTGCCAATGTATTCTTATAATTTTTTAATCACTATAAGACTAACTTATGAAAAACTCTGTATTATATTTTTAAGTATTTTGATTGGGCCAAAAAATTTTTATCCGCACTTCAAAAAAAAAATTTCTGAAAAATTTAAAATTTCAGTTGTCTATAAATATCTCAAAAAAAGTCAAAATATTTTGAAAATTAAATCATGTAAAGAAAATGAAAATCTAAATAACTGGTAAAATTTGCATGTGTGTACGACTTATACTTTTTGAATAATAACAAATATTTAAATTCGTTTGAGGATAAATCGTTATCGTTACGCTATTTCGTAAAAATTCAAACGCACTTCAAATTTTTTCTATAATGAAGCTTCGAGTCTTATCTATAGCTATTTGAAGGAAAACTTATGGAAAACTTAGTGTTGTATTTTCAATTCTTAGTTATAAACTCAAAAAATTTTATGATTTTTCAACTTCAAAATTACTTGCCAATATATGCGTTTTCGACAGATTTCGTAAAAATTTGAACTATAAACGCTTATAAAAAAAAATTGTGACTAATGATTTTTAATTTTTTTTAGCTACAATTAGAACAACTCATAAGGAACCTTGTATTAAATTTTCATGTTTTTTTGGTTGTCCAACATTTTTTTACCGACACTTAAAAAAATTAAACTGTTTATAGATATCACTATCATTAACATTTGGTGAAAATTTCAAGTATTTACAGTGATTAGTTTTTGAATTACAACCATATAAAAATTTCGATTTTTTTGAAAACTGTTTACTTTTGACTTCTATAATGCACCAAGGATCTTCAATTTTACATCGGAAACCACCTCCAAAGTTTGAAATCGAAGCATTATTTCGACTAGTTATGCTGTACACAGACACAAAAAAAAAAAACACATATCATTGTAAAATCAATACATTCATCACTTCGTTCAATATCTAATACTCTTCGTTGTAAAATCAATACATTCATTACTTCGTTCAGAATCTAAAAGAATAAATTTGAGTTATCTATAAATATATTGGCTCAACGATTGGTGTATAATATGGTCAGCTATTGTCAAAATTCGACATTGAAATGTACCAAACTATTCTTAACCAGCGGTCAAATTAATGGTATACAAAAATATTTTTGGAAAGTTAGAATTGACATGTAAACCAAAAATACATGTCAAATACCTAGTAAAAATTGACACCTAAAAAAAAATTGGTGTACTTATGATTAGAAATTAGAATGATATTTGAATCTGGATATTTATTTATCATATTATTCATAACCCTACCTGTTGCCGCCATAAATTAATATAATACAATATAGTAAAATACTATCGGTTACGGAGGAACAGCCGATCGACACAATCACACACATACACAAACACTCGCGAGCACCAGCCGTTATTTTTATATTTATTTTGTTTTAATTATATTTTGTGTCTTGTGAATTATATAATATTATGCGAATCGAGTATCGGCGCGTTATCTACTGCCGCCGGCTCACCGGTGCGCGCAGCTTAACACGGCCGCCGCAATGTTGTTCTCCTCCGTCCGTCGTCGTGATGCTAGGCCGTTGCGAATAATATATTCTTTTTTATGCACGAATTGCTATTTCTTGTTATTAACTTATAATTATTTTTTGTCATATTATTATACCTTTTATATTTGTTGCGTGAATTTATATACGCGTAATCGCCATATATTTTACTTTATATTATATACGTGTGCGACATTACTAGTCATTAATTTCATTGTAATTATATTATATTTATTGGGTGTGAATTTTATTTAGTGTATATAGGCTTAGGTAGCAGCTGGCCAGCAGTGCACCGACAAGCCGTGAGTTATTGTTTATTGTTATTTTGTCGTGCCAGAAGGGCCGCGTATTATTTTTATATTACAATTTTTCTATATAAGCTTACAGCTCTGATAGCTACCTAATTTATATATTTTATTCTGTTTGGTCATAAGGGCTGTGCATCTATGTAACAGATTTTAATTATTATACTTATTTTTACTCTGTTGGGCCAGAAGGGTCAAATTATTATATATTTATTTGTCAACCATAAGGGCTGCACATTTATAATTGTATATTTATCTTGCTTAGCCATAAGGGCTTGATTTATTATTATTATATTATTAAGTATTGTAACATCTATTCTGTTGAGCCAAAAGGGCTATGTAATTTTTATATCAATTACCCGAGCTTTCAGCTCTAACAGCTGTTTTTATATATTATAATTGTGTTATTGAGCCAGAAGGGCCTTAACTACTTTTTATTATTTATCATATACCTGTATACTAATATTTTATTCTATTCGGTCATAAGGACCATATAGTTATCACATTTGTTTTTTTTTACCTTTTAGTGTGATTTTTTATATAATTACACTTTTTTCATATCTATATACACCTTTTATACCTGGTTTTGCCGAACCGGCATTTTGGTTTATTATATACATTTTTTACTTGTTGGGCCAAAAGGGCCGTAATTTGCTTATTTTATTATTATATCATATTTTATACCATATTTGCATTTGAGTTACCATTATTTATTATAGAGTTACCTATTCGTCTTAGATTTAAGTATACACACAAACATATATACAAACTTACACACCACCACATTACATAGCTCACTAGTATTTGCGCGGCGAACCCAACCAATTCTAGTTGAGCTATATACAACTAACACAAATTTACAAAGGTCGGTCGGTGTGTTAGTATAATACTTATTAAGCGCGAAGTATTTTGGTAACCGGGCGCACGGCCTATTATTGTTCGTTCCCGGCCCATACACTACCTTACCTATCCTATTTTACCATTGAAGTTGTAATAAAAATCTGATATTTGTTAAAAACCCGGCATATTATTTTTTTAAACATCTATAGTTTCAACTTTGTTGTTGTTGGTTTTTACTGTTAAAAATATTTATTATTTTTAATAAATAAAATATTAAAATATATTAATAAAAAATAAATACATAAGTTTTTTGCCGAAATACTGTTTTATTTATTATATAAATAATAACATTATTTTTTAAACGCTCGCTTTATTTTTAATTTTTCTAAATATTACTAGCTAAAATTTTTATTGTGGATTTGAAAATTTGAAGAACTACCATAAAGAACTTCAAATAAAACTTTAAATTGTTTCCGAAACTAAACTTTCTACACCTAGTTAATTGAATTACGGAGCGTATGTAGTTTTGTGATTATATGAATTATACTTTTATAATATTCCATAAATCATTAAAATACATCAAATAATTTTAATCACCTTTGTGCTTACGCCATCAAAAATTGATTTATGTTCATACAACAGTGAATATCGTGTTGATGTTGACTATTATTTAGAGAGAGATTTATTGAAGCTAAATAACCAAGTCGGAAATTGTGTAGTTACTACACTGTAGTATAATAGATTCCCTGTATAAACACTTTTAGAATATTTTTAGAATATTATAAAAGTCAAAATAAAATCCATATTTGGTCCATTCCTAAGTAATTATAAAGTTTTTCAATAGGTTTTTTTTATTGATCACAACAAAACATCGACAGCAAAGGTCATTAGTTACAGAAAGTTATGCACGAATAGGTGTTTACAACGATATTTACAAAGATGAGTTGTAAATAAAATGGAATGTAAAAATAAACCGGTCGTCATATATATTACTATATTATCATTATTATCGTTGGAAAGCATGGAGAACGTACATACAATATAGAGTCCGTCGTTATTATTACATTAATATATTTTCGTTTTCATTATTATTTCTTTTGAATAAATTCGTCTGTCTTTGACCACCAGAATAACACATTCCGCTAATTACGCATTTGTCAATCACAGTATAATAAAATACATATCATATTTATATTTTATTATGTAATTATTAGGGCTTTAAAATTGTATGACATTTATTTTCTTGAAATATTTATTTTCTAATCTATGAAATATAAAAATAAACGTTTATCATATCTAAAAGTTTATAGTTATCAACTTTTTAATGAAAAATTTTAAAATTGGTTTATTGTATGAAAAATAAAATATGTAACGTATTTACATATAATTTAGAAATTATTTAACAAGCTTATATAATAAGTATATATCAAATGTAAACATATTCTTTTGACTCTTAAGTTACAAACTCGTAGCCAACTCAACATCATAACATATTTTAAAACTCGTATAAAAAGTGTTAGATGTTTTAGATTCTGAGCGGAGCGATAGGTGAGATAAGTGTCGGTAAAACAATTTTGGATGACCAAAAATACTTGAAAATTTAATACAAAGTTCTCATAAGTTATTCTTATAGTTATTAAAAAATCATAAGAATACACAGGCACAATTTTTTTTTTTATTATCATTTGAAGTTCAAATTTTTACGAAACCTGTCGAAAACGCAAAAATTTGCAAGTGATTTTGAAGTTGAAAAATCATAAAACTGTTTGTATTTATATCTAAGGTTAAAAAATTCAACACTAAGTTTTCCATAATTTTTCTTCAAATAGCTATAGAGAAAATTCGAGGCGTCATTATAGGAAAAATGTTTTGAGCGTTTGAGTTTTAAATTTTTATGAAATCGCGTAATGATAACGATTTATCCTCAAACCAGGTATTCGTATATCTATGATAATATAAGGTATTATGAATTATGATAACTACATGCAATGTTTTTGGAAAAATTGATTAATCATGCCTTATGCAAAATGTGTCCTAATTGAAAAATAAAATATTTGTTTCAAAATAGAATATATTATGACAATATTTAAATATAATATATCCTACACTTAAAATTTTTCCTATAATGATGCTTCGAATTTTCTTTACAGCAAAAATTGAAAATTTCAGTTGTCTATAAATATCTCAAAAAAAGTCAAAATATTTTGAAAATTAAATTATGTAAAGAAAATGCCAATCTTAATAACTGGTAAAATTTACATGTGTCTACGACTTATGCTTTTTGAATAATAACAAATATTTAAATTCATTTGAGGATAAATACAAACAATATTATGAATTTTGAACTACAAAATAATTTGCAAATTTTCGCATTTTCGACAGATTTCGTAAAAATTTGAACTATAAACGCTTATAAAAAAAAAATTGTGACTAACGATTTTTAACTTTTTTTAGCTACAATTATAACAACTCATAAGAAACCTTGTATTAAATTTTCATGTTTTTTTTGGTTGTCCAACATTTTTTACCGACACTTCAAAAAAAAATTGAAAATTTCAGTGGTCTATAAATAACTCAAAAAAAGTTAAATTTTTTGAAAATTAAACTGTATATACCTAGATATCACTAACATAAACATTTGGTGAAAATTTCAAATATTTACAGTGATTAGTTTTTGAATTGGGAATTACCCGTTTCCGCCAAAATTTTAAATGACCGATTCCGCCATCGCCCGTTTCCGCCAATTTAAAAAAAGGTTTGATTCCCGTTTCCGCCAATTTACCTGCTATTCACTTATTCATAATTAATATACACAACATATTTTTGTCATAGTTTTAATAAATATAATAATAAAGTAAAAATCACTTATTCATAATTAATATACACAATATTTTGTCATAGTTTTAATAAATATAATAATAATACATAAATCCACTTTGTTAAAATGTGATAGGACTAATAAGGCTATAACTGATTTTAAAAATAAACTAATATCGCGTTATTCGTATGTAAAGAGTGTTGCATTTAATTATATTAAATAAATTAACAAAATATTATGACTTTTTAATTATTTCAATTACTGTATTTCTTAAAATTAGGTTTGACAAAATATCAAAATATTATATGTATTTATGAAAATATCACTTTTTATTATTATTATATTTATTAAAACTATGACAAAATATTATGTATTTATTATTTGATTTATTAGTTATTTATATATTTTTTAATATTTAATGTTATCAATTATCATATTAACCTAACCATGTACCTACAATCATTTCTAGTTAAAACTTAAGTACACCTTAAAATAATAGGAATAATACTCCAATGAATACGGAATATATTACAATAATTTTACCATAGCAGGTAAATTGGCGGAAACGGGAATCGAACCTTTTTTTAAATTGGCGGAAACGGGCGATGGCGGAATCGGTCATTTAAAATTTTGGCGGAAACGGTACATGCCCTTTGAATTACAACCATGTAAAAAAATCGATTTGGTCGAAAACTGGTTTTGCCTAAAAATTCCAGTTTTTCTGTCATTTTTTTTTTTTGTTTTTCTCGATTTTTTTGAAAACTGTTGGAAATGTTTACTTTTGACTTCTATAATGCACCAAGGATCTTCAATTTTACATCGGAAACCACCTCCAAAGTTTGAAATCGAAGCATTATTTCGACTAGTTATGCTGTACAAAGACACAAAAAAAAAAAAAACACATATCATTGTAAAATCAATACATTCATCACTTCGTTCAGAATCTAAAATTCTTAAGAAATACTTTTCTAAATAATCGAGAAAAAAAACTAGGTTACAAATTTGAAAATTTAATACATGGCTCCTAAAATATTTTTACAACAGCAGTTGAACATTAGAAGAAATAAATAGTCACAATTTTTTTTACAAGCAATCAAATTTTAATTTTGACAACATACGTAAATACATCGAAAATTCGCAAATTATTTTAAGCTGGAATATTCATAAAAGTTTTTCTTTTTTAATCTAAGATACAATCTCCTACAATCTAATACAAGGCTCCTAACATATTTTTACAATAGCAGGTGAAAAATAAAAGATATATTTAGGCACAATTTTTTTTTTAAAGCGTTCAAATTTTGAATTTTGACAACATACGTAAAAATCACGAAAATTCGCAAATTATTTTAAGCTAGAAATTCATAATAAAAAATTTATAATAATCTATAATATATCCTAGACAGATAAACCGTCTTCGCTCACAATCGTTTTTCGTATACAATAATATAATATCATATCTAACTATATAAGTTTATAATTTCATAAATACAATATATAAGTAGGTAATATACCTATTAATATTACTATTGAAATTGATACTGTACCTTTTACTTTATTGTATAAGATTATTGATTTTAAATTACCGAAGATTTTAGTTTTTCACTTATGATTTACTTATTATAATACAATTAATGCCTACATATCATATATTCATATTTTATGTTTATTAAGTTACACAATTAAAATCTTAATTTACATTTATTAACAATATATTATTGTAATTCATAAACCTTGGCTGATAACTGATAAGTTATTTACTAACAATGTTTTCTGTGTGTAATCTATATATTATTTTATATCATCTATAACTGAACTATTGTGAAAGAAGAAAACATATTTTCCATAATTATTTCATTGGAATATTTCAAGAAGAGTGGGATTTTCAACTTTAAAGTATTTTAAATTCAGAGCTCTAGTTATGATGTTTGTAGTATATTGGCCATTCGATGGTAATAAATTGAAATCGTGGCACGCAAATCTCGGTAGTGGCTTTTATTTTTTTTTTTTTTTGGATATAATATGGTGGTGGTGACAAGTATTATAATAGACACGGGTCGGTCGAGTTAGGTTACCCAATATAACCCAAAGTGGATTTTTGCTGCCGCTTGTGGACAATTAAAATTTATGTCGAGCGACCCAAATATACGTCATAATATTTTCGTGTGCTCTCGGACGCAATGCGGTCTTACGTACAAGACTCCTGGAAAGATAACAGCATTATTGTGCATCGTGTGATGTAGAAAACATAGATAACAACAACAAAATAAAAAATAAATCAAATTCGATGATGATGGTGAGAAAATGATATTATTATATTTGTATATTTTATACGATATTAGTATTTTACACAGATATGAAGAAATAATTACAATATGCTTGAAAAACATTAAAAAAATGATTTTAAATATAGGTATTAATCAAATATTTTGCAATCGACATTATATATTATAATATTAGTCTACATACTCGTACATACTGAAATTCCTACATCCGTACGTAAACAATAATCATCTCTTGAATAATGCATTATACCGACCGTATTAATTTTGGAAAAACTTCTATAACTTTCTTATATTTATGATATATGTAATCATTGCATATTAAAACAATTTTTTGTAACAGGTTGGTCTATGACGTATGGTCATATTGTTATAATAATAGTAAAATTAAATTATTCGTTTGAATAAAATGGGAAAAAACCCAATTCGTAATGACAGATGATATTATACTTAAATTAAATCTAACATGTTGGTATACAAAACAAAAACATATAAAATATGACATATTATAATTCCTATAAGCATTATAAGAATGTCATAACAACTGATACAGCATATTAACATTTAAGAGGATGCTAAATGGGAATTGGTTGTCTCTGTTTTACAAACATATATACCTAGTAATCTTTATATTATTCACGGTAATACATTTTAGTCAGTTATTTCTAAAGTTTAAGAGAATTTACCTCTTATAAAATGTAAAGGTTAGGTTGCCATAGATAATATTCTTGCTTTTAAATTTTATAAAAGGTAAATTCACTTTAATTTAAAAAATTACAGAGTAATAAAATTGTTATTGTAAACGTAAAATTTGCCGCGTACGTTGATAAAGAAATGTGAGTTTGCCGGTCCTTATTAATTTAAGTCATTAAACTCGGTATGACCGATATAAAACCGGTGGTGTTATATAAATTGTTTTAAACGGTATAATAAATATAATTTTACAAACAATATGTATTTACATGAAACATTAATCCGTTGCCTAATCACATGTATTCTTTTTATTATTTACCAGTTACCACGAAAGCGACAGAAGTAGACGGCGAAAGGTTATTTCGGCTGTGGTGGCGTCGTCGTCGTTGGTCCGCATGGCCATGCGCGTCGAAACGTTCGTCGGCCGCATCCTGCGCGCCGGGCACAGTCACGTGTGTATCGCCGCAAAGGATGCGGTGTCCTGCCACAGCCACAGCCACCGTCACCGTCACCAGCACACGCCACTGCTACTAACGCTACCAGTCTACCACTAACGTCGCTACCGCCACCGCAGCCGCCGACGCTGTTTTTCTATTGTTATCATTCGACGACAACGCGTCGACAGCCGCGGCGCACCGGTGCACTAGTGGGTCGTCCATCGTCCAACGCCTCACACACGTCGTGTTGGTCACGAGAGACGCATATGTGGTCACTGCCACCGCTGCCATCATCCGATGTCCGATTCCGACGCATCGCACATGGCCACACAGGTAACACACCATTATAAGACATTGGCGAAATTCCATTAAATTTAAGTATTAGGTGCAAACCCTAAGGCGGGATTAAGGGTCAATTTGGCCTTTGGACACCATACACTTAGTGGGCCTTATAGGTGCAAAAATGTCTTTATTACCCCTTGTTATTTTTTAGGCATACGTTTAACTATAATTTATTATACTAGTGATTAACTAGTGAATAAAGGTGTAGAACACGATTGCGTACCTTTGGCCTTTTTGGCAACACGATTAAGTATGTTTGTAGATGGGTTAAAAAGTACCTTTCAAAAAAAAATAAACACGATTGCGTATGAAATTGTATGCAACGTTGTCAAATTTACCAATTTCATCGTATATAAAATAAATAGTAATATAATATATAATATGTAATAATAATATAATAAATATCGAATACATTTACAGTTCTATAATAATACATAAAAAGAAAGGCGGGTAAGTCGTGGATGTCGCTCTGCTGTACAGCAGGTTACAAGTGGGTTACTGTAATGGATGGAATTAAATTTGAATCCAATGATATTATATCATTGTATACGAAAAACGATTCTGAGCGAAGACGGTTTATCTGTATAAGATATATTATAGATTATTAAAAATTTTCAAATCTTAGATATAAAAAGAAAATTGTTATGAATTTCTAGTTTGAAATAATTTATGAATTTTCGTGATTTTTACGTATGTTGTCAAAATTCAAACTTTGAATCCTTGTAAAAAAAAAATTGTGACCATGAATTTATTTTATTTTTCAACTTCTATTGTTAAAATGTGTTAGAAGCCTTGTATTAAATTTTCAAGCTTTTCTACTGAACAAATACATTTTTAACGATATTTATAGAAGAAAAAAAATTAAAATGTCAGTAAACAGCTCAAAACAAATCTAAATATTTTGAAAATTTTATCAAATATGGAAAATGCCTATATAAACATTCAGTGAAAATTTAAAGTATCTGCGGTCATTTGTTTTAGACTTTTAGAGTTACAACAAAATAAGAAAATCACTAAATGTGAAATCCAGTGAAAATCCAATGTTGTAAAAATTTAAATTTCTAATGCTCATGAAAATTTAATTTGAATTTCCGGTGGACTTTTTATTTGTGATAAAGATTGAAAAACTTGTAAGGAATCTTGTATTCAATTTTAAAATCTTAGATATAAAAGGAAAATTGTTTATGAATTTCTAGCTTAAAATAATTTGTGAATTTTCGTGAATTTTACGTATTTTGTCAAAATTCAAACTTTGAATGCTTATAAAAAAAAATTGTGACCATGAATTTATTTTATTTTTCAACTGCTATTGTAACAATGTGTTAAGAGCCTTGTATTAAATTTTCAATTTTTTCTACCCAACAATAAATTTTTATCGATATTAATTTAAAAAAAAAACTAATGATATAATAAAAATGATAAAAAAATAATGATCAAAAATTGCATATACCTATGAATAGTTCAACTTAAGTTGAAAATTTTTGAAAATTTCATGGTGGATATAGAATATACTTATATAAACATTCGGTGGAAGTTTCATGTATCTATGTTAATTTGTTTCACTTTTGACCCCCCAAAGTACCAATTAGATTCACTTTCTGATCGAACGAGGTACTGAAGTCAAAAATGGAAGCACTTTTACTGCCCCAAAACGTGATGACAGACACAAAAAAAAAAACACACACACATCATGGTAAAATCAATACATTCATCGCTCCGCTCAGAATCTAAAATAATAAATAAAATGAGATTAACTTAGTAATATAAAGTAATTAATAAATAAATAAATCGTCAATTATTATTTTGATAAAATTATCGTAAATAAATAAATAAATAAATAAATAAATAAATATGTGAAAAAATAATGTTGCATCAACGTAATCGTTCTATTTACTTAATCTATATCTATACATTTACAACTTACTTGATAATTCGATTGACAAAATAATACAATTTCATAAAATAAGACCGATTTTAATTCAGAAACAGTTAAAAATCCAAACAAGTCTCAAAAATCCAAAAAAAAGCACTAAAAATTAAAAAAAATCATTTTTATTTTGTTCATAAGCAATCCAACGTTAATAATGTCTTTTCTATTTTTTTATTACAATATTATCTAAATTAAAAAAGAAAAAAATCAAGTACCTATATTTTAATTTATATTTAATATACTTTTTTTAAGTTAACATTTTATTTTGAAGGCTTTGAGCTCAGCTTAATCAATAGTCAAATATTAAATGACTATATAATATATATATTTCATAAAATGTTATTTTACAATATTAATTAATATAAAATAAGTATTTCTCCTAAAATTTCAAAAATTACAAATAAATTTCAACTGGCCCACCGGCCCTTAAAGTATTCGGGCCCCTGTACTCAAGGTCCATCACACCCCCTTGTGGGGGCTCTGTATACCGGTATGAAAATTGGCAACAACGCTTAAAACCTCGTACGCAATCGTGTAGTTAAAAAACAGGTAAAATCGTACGGCATCGTGTTGCTTAAAAAGGTATCGCCGATAACGAACGTACGCAATCGTGTTTTACCCTGAAATAGCTGGTACCATCAATTTTGTGTTTTTAAATTATATAATATTTACCGAAAAACAATTTAAACAATTTAGATTATATAAATATTATAATATGGTCTATGAATTTAGTCATAATATTAATTTGTTATAAATTATTACATATTCCTAAAATTATAAGGCGATTTACATTAGGATACACGTTACGGAGAATGGATTGCTTACGAGTAATTTTTAGCCAACAGGTTTCATCAAAAAGTACTTTATAGATATACTGATTATTATAGATTTACAACTTATAAGATTACCTATGTAATAGTGGTAGAGGGTTGGTGAAATCTTCACATCGGTACGACACGTTTAAGGTGAATTCACAGATAGAATTTGTTGGTATATTTGAAAATGGCCACGCATTTTGCTTTGATCATAGAAAATCTTCTTATTTCAAAAGTATTAAATATTTTTATTACTTACCATTATGCTTAACATAATAGACTCGATAATATTTCAAACTCTTCTGCGTGGTAATACAGTATTGTTGTTTAAAAACAAATATAAGTAATTTAATATTCTAATTTTAAATAATACGTGAGTATAGTGAGTACATCATAATATGTATAAATAACTATAATATCATACTAAAACTAAACTATTTCCAGAAATGGAGTGTACAACTATTGAACTGGTCGACAATTTTTTCTCTGTCAGTGTGATCATTTTAGATTCTGAGCGGAGCGATGAATGTATTGATTTTACCATGATGTGTGTGTGTGTTTTTTTTTGTGTCTGTCATTACGTTTTGGGGAAGTAAAAGTGCTTCCATTTTTTACTTCAGTACCTCGTTCGATCAGAAAGTGGATCTAGTTGGTACTTTGGGGGGTCAAAAGTGAAAAATTCTTAATACTTTTCTAAATAATCGAAAAAAAACAAACTAAAAATTAAGGGAAAAACGGGAAATTTTACGCACACTCATTTTTCGACAAAATCGATTTTGGTTTTTGATGTCATATTAAAACAAATGACCATAGATACATGAAATTTTCACCGAATGTTTATATAAGTATATTCTATCCGCCATGCAATTTTCAAAAATGTTCAATTTAAGTTTAACTATTCATAGGTATTTGAAATTTTCGATCATTATTAGTTTTTTTTTAAATTAATATTGATAAAAATTTATTTGTTAGGCAAAAAAGCTTGAAAATTTAATACAAGGCTTCTAACACATTTTAACAATAGAAGTTGAAAAATAAAATAAATTCATGGTCACAATTTTTTTTTTACAAGGATTCAAAGTTTGAATTTTGACAACATACGTCAAAATCACGAAAATTCATAAATTATTTTATGCTAGAAATTCATAAAAAAATTTCCTTTTATATCTAAGATTCGAAAATTTAATACATGGCTCCCATCATATTTTTACAATAGCAATTGAAAAATAAAAGAAATGCGTAGTCACAATTTTGTTTAACAAGCATTCAAAGTTTGAATTTTAACAACGTATATAAAAATCACGAAAATCACGAAAATCCGCAAATTATTTCAAACTAGAAATTCATAAAAAAATTTCTTTTTAAATCTAAGATTTGAAAATTTTAAATAATCTATAATATATCCTAGACAGATAAACCGTCTTCACTCAGTCTTCGCTTTATTTTTATTATTTTATACAAATTAGACTATACATTTTATAAAATACACATACACGTATTAATTAGACTATGCATTTTAGTTTTAATTAGTATACAATTATTATCATTTTATGTATTATAAAGTATATTATGTAGGACTGTAATTTTAAAAATACATTTACAAATTACAAGAGCGGAATAAACAGCAGCCGGCGGAATTAATATGTAAATAATATTAACAGTAGCCGCCGGAATCGATATGTAGATATTTTAAACAGTAGCCGGCGGAGTCAATAGCCGACGGAATCGATATAATGCCCGATATTCTTGGCCCATTGTGGTTCTAATCATAGGTGTGCACAGGTCTCTTTTTCGGGGTATGCAGAAGGCTGACAATGGTGCAACCGAAAAGTTATTTTAATCTTGTAAAATTCTGATATTATGTACATGCAATACACAAATATTGAAATCTACAGTTTAATCAAAAATATATTGTAAAAAATACCATGAGTCCATGATAAAATACAAAAAGTATGTATTTCGCAAATACTTATGGTAGTTGATAACTGATAATTGGGTGTTTCAATCTTCCAGAGTCTATGTTCGTCCCTCAAAAAGCTTCAGGGTATGCAGCTGTATACCCCTTGCGTACGTCTATGGTTTAAAGTTTTAAGGCACTAGGTATAAACATCGAAATTACAAAAACTCTTTTCACAATATATGCGTGATGCTGTATTTTGTTTCGTAAAAAAAGTTTTAACATTTTTGTCTAAGTATAGGCGCAACAAATAATAAAAAATAGAAACTTACCTGGTATCTATATATAATATATATAGTGGATGCTGGTCTGATATGTGGCTACTAAACTTTTTTTGTTTGGCCCAGCTTAATCTATGATCAAAAAATGTAAGTATGATATATTAATCTAATATATTATGACATCCACTATATTTACAATAGTCATCTTAGTCCTTAATGATTGGTTAAAAGGCACATGTTAACAAACAAAATCGGGTAATAGGAGAAATTTGAGACACATAAAAACAAATATTGTCTTATCAATCGTTGTGTGTCTACTATAGTATTATGGTGGATATCAGATATCAATTATTAATATTGTAATGATTGTTATTTTATTCGTTTTTACTAAATTCGGAATTTGTTTTATAAATCATCTAAGGGTAATAACACCAATATATTTGAAATTAAATTATAATTAATTTAATTAAAAAATATATGAAAAAGGTATTAATGTATCAAATAAATTGAACCACTAAACAATTCTTAAAAATATCATTTTTTTTGTAAATCACTTATTGTGAGTGTGACCGCGACAAATAACTGATTCTGCAGGTAACAATTTGAACACCGTTAATTTACATAATTCACGTGAAGTGGCGATAGAATAACGAAACTCGAACGTATTTTGTTATCATTTTCATTGTGTGAAAGATAAAATGAATATGTAGTGTTTCTGCGCAGGATAACCATGTTGAAACGCCCCTACCCTCAAAAAATTCTAAGAGTACATTTTTATAATTATAATCATATTACGGTTTTCCATTTTTAAATAGCTTTTAGTTTAATACTACTACAGTAGTATAATATAAGAATTATGTTCAAAACTTCTACCTCAGTTGATACACGATTTAGTACATTTGTCCATTATAATATTATACTCGTAGTTGTGTTAAGTAAGACACCAATTATAATAGTTTCGAACTTATTAAATTATTAAGGTGCGAATTAAATACAAATGTTTTTGAATTAACATATTTCCTACAAAGATTACAACTATTTTACTTTATAAAGACATTGATTTATTCAACTTTAAAGTCCAACTATTTTTATAGGAAACGTTTTCAGTACTATCACTGAACTAGCCAAAATAATGTACAAACGCTTCCACCAAAATGTAAGAACGCATACAAATACTTAATATCCCTCATATCTACCGTCACCTTCCCAAAAAACCCATCACGTAGAGTAAAGTTTAAATGGTGTAGAAACCTATTAAATTAGTAAAAGATGTATTACCAATGGGTTTCTTCTTCTACACGTTACTCATATTATTTTAATCTTATTGTAAATATAAAATTTGCTTATTGTAATAATTGTATACAGATTGTAAATTATCTTTTAATAAAAAAAAAAGTTTTGAATAAAATATTTTGATGAGAACATAAGGATTAATACATTTAATTGACAAAAAGACAAATGATCTATAATACTTAAATGATTACCTTTTATTCTATGTACCATCCTGAATAATAATATTCGTCTATATTAACATTATTAACAAAAAAAAATGTTAATTTTATCTAATGGAATAATAAAATTATAATATAATAATAATATCACAAATAATTAAATTTCTTGTGAATTATTAATACAATATAAGCAACTAAATTTGCCATTAAAACTGTTATCTAAAATGTGTAAGCATCTGAACAGTAAATTCAATTTAGCCAGACAGATATTTTTAATTTATAGGAGATACTATAATATAATTAAGATATTTTTATCCTATATTAGTGAAATTCTATGTGATAATTTTGATTTTGATTTTTTTTTATCTCCGATACAATTTAAATTTGTACGTACTACATAGTAATAATGATTTTAATAAAATAATAATATACGATTTAGGTAAATTACAATATGTATAGGTGCAATTATTATGCATTTTTAATAGAAATATTTTTGAACAAATAATAGTCATAATAATTGTGTTAATATTATCCGCTATTATAATACATCACTTTTTAATAATGGTTAAATTGGGTTATGTAATTTCTCGGATTCAAAATTGAAATTTAATTTTTTAGTTAATAAGCAATTCACGTAATAATATACAAAAATGGATAATTTGTTTAAATGTATACTTATAAATGATAAATCAATAAAATTACTAAAATCATAATTATTATTAGTTATATGCTGAAAAGTTATTTAAAAAATGTTGTACGAGTATGAAAAGTATTAATAAGTGGTCAAAAAAGATAAATAATATCTATACCTAGATAGTAATATTTATTCTATAGATACAATTTGTACGAGTAGCAGAAAAGTTAAAATTTATTAATGTCTTCTTTGGATATTTTTGTTTAAAATTTGACTTATTTACATTTTTAATGTTTTCATTAAGTTAAAAAAAAATTAAATTAATTATATCAAGAATAATTTGGGTTTTCGCCAAAAATGTTTTATCAAAAAATATACGTCATGAAAGTGGTTTAATGGAATTTTAAACTTTATTTTTATAATAAACAATCTTAAAACGTATACACAAAACTCAAAATTATAAAATGTAATTTGCATTAGAAAACTGTGTTAATACATTATTATTCTTATATTAAATTATATACGAAAAATTAACTGCTGACTTGACTACCAACTATAAAGATAATAATTATATTATATATATATAAGATATATTCTGTGTACATCGATTTCGAAATTATTCGTAGACATTATTTTCCAATAAATGTTGTTGATTGTTAAATATGTTTGAAAATTAGTTTAGTTTATTATCTACAAGTATATATATATATATATATATATATATGTATGTATAATATTGTTAAATTGTGTTTTTAAATTTAGCTTTGGTGTGCATTACGGAAGTAATTTTTTTTTATTTAACTTTTTTGTGTAAATTTGATATTCCGAGTGTATCAAAGATACGACAATACATGCAGATCATTCAAATTTTACATCTGTCTGAACAATTTGTATTCTAATATAATATAAATTTATTAGTCAATACAAAATTTTGAAATGTTTTTCTTAACAACCTATAGTCGATCAAATTTATTCATAAGCATTTGGCTCGTAATGGAAATCCTCGGTTCGTGAAATGTTAACGACATACCTTTTATGGCTAAAAATGTCTTCGGAAATAATTCTGAATGATATCCAAATGCATTATTCATTACCTGTTAAACGCTGATTTTTTATTTTTTTACTATGTAGATGGGATTTATTTTTTGCCATCGCGAACGAGTACACCAAAGTGTCACCTCTTAAAATCAAGCAAGGTCTTGGTTACATTTTTTTTTTGTCTAAGATCTTATCAATTAATAATAATAACATAACGATAACGTTATATTGAGAGCACTATTCTTTTGAGCATTATGTGTTTTAATGTCCGCGATTATTTTTATCGATATTCATTAAATAATGCTTGATCTAATATATCTAACAACGAAAATGTACGGGAACGTTAAGCATCATTTATATGTGGTTGAATAATCTTGTAACATCTTGATAATATAAACTCTAAAAATGCGGCGATTTGAGTAGACAATGTGAAAGACAATATAATAAATGATAACAATATGAACTTTTTATAGATTATATTATTTTCTTTCTTTCTCGTTCAAAACATAAAATGCTTTCTGAAATTGTTTACATTTTAATAATTTTAATATACATACAAGCTGTCACGCAAGATTTGAACTTTCGAGTTATTAAGTCTGAAAATTTCATAACGTCGGCATAATACAATTAATACATCTGAACACTTTCTATTAAAATATAATATATACTCTTATAAAGCTATTGGGTAACCCAATTTGATTTAATTTTATGATAGTTATGACAGTTCATGTAATTCTTCAATTGCCCATCAAACAGTACTTTTATCTAATTGCTAAGATGGTAGGTACAAATTTAATAATCAATATCAATATAGAAAAACTACTAAACTGGGGAACTCACTCTGATATATAGTAGGTATATATTGAGTGTACCTCGTCAGCACAGTTGATGTTTAAAATTTGAATTTAAATTGTAATCTTAATATTATATAATTGTATATTATGAAAATTGATAAATGATTTTGAGTGGATACTTTTTTTCTGTATTTCTAGAGATACCTATATCTATTATAATTTAATTTTTTTAATTAGAGTATAATTTATATTATAGTTAACCTATCCTAACCTACGTGATGTTGAAAAGTTTAATTCACTCTATGACTAGTATATTTTGAATTACAAAAAATTAAAATTTCGAAATTTCAAATGTCTATAAATAGCTAAAAAAGAACTGATTTACTATAAAAAATATACTTTGCCTAGAAAATGCTAAGATAAATATTCGGAAAATATTCATTTATTTATGCTGTTCTTTGTTCTTGAATCACAACGAAATAATGAAAACGACATTGTCGAAAATTGGTGTTGCGTATAATGTAGTGACCATATTTAAAAAAAAAAAATACAGGACAAAATTAATAAACAAGTCGACAACACTCAACGATTGTTGGAACATAACTAATAGCAATAGCTATTTGCTATAATAACGATAACCATATTTACAAAATGTATTTTCAGTGATATAAATAGATAGAATCGAAAGCATATAGTCCGATAACGGTCAATCCGATAACTCTGATAAGCTCCTATAACTCAAAACATACCCGCCATACTGATAAATTCAGACAATCACAAGATTACAATTATAATCATTATTCATTACTTTCGTAAGTTTCGTATTGAAATTCATTAATTTGGTTTGATCAAAAAAACAGGACAAAAAGCGTCCTGAATGAAGTTTGTCAGGATAACAGGACACAACGCTGAAATGAAGGACAATCCTGTAAAAAACATGGACGTAT
Organism: Diuraphis noxia; assembly: GCF_037042655.1. Classification (NCBI taxonomy): domain Eukaryota; kingdom Metazoa; phylum Arthropoda; class Insecta; order Hemiptera; family Aphididae; genus Diuraphis; species Diuraphis noxia. The sequence continues at coordinate 4,019,067 of NW_028301715.1, read as the reverse complement.
GGTCACCCTAGTATAATGTATTCCTATTTTTCAGTAATTTTTTCGTTTTTCCTTATTTTTAAGAAAATTACAAGGTATGTCTGCTCTTAATTTTACCTTGAATTTATCCTACCTAAAATACCGAATTGATAGAATTTTCTTCCAGCAACCATTCTCGGAGTCAGAAACTAAAGTATTTTCACTGCAACAAAAAGCGATGGCAGACATATGGCGTAAAAAATTATATTTATCGTTTTACTCAGAATCTAAAATGGTTATGATTATAACATTTCTATTATTAAATGTTTTTACTTTTTAGAAAAGAAAATATTACATAGTGTTCAGTTCTTTATTGTGTATTTTTGTATTTCATTGCTGCATGAATATTTTTTTTTCGATTTTTGTCAATAGCTGGCCATTATATACACCAATCGTTGAGCCAATATATTGATAGATAACTCAAAATTATCCTTTTTTTCTTTGTTAAGGAAAACTGTTCTAAAATTGTTTACAAAGAGTGGACGCACTTATTTGATTTGAATACATTTATTGACAATATGGTGTCCTTTACAGGTCACAACAATAATAATGTATTTCCGTGATTCAGTATCAATATGATGCTATATATAAAACTAATAAAACTCTATGTACAATTCATATACATGATACATGAATACACACAATTTTAGTAAATATTTTTTTTGGTATTATTTTATTTTAAATCTCATGATCATGCCATTACGGGAATGGAGATTTTATATAATACTTAAACTTTTTAACATTCTTTTGAGTAGTTTTGACACCATATATCTTTATGGCTATAGGCTATAGTTATAATTCTTTCGTCAAAACGTTTCATATAACGTAGCTATTGTACTTATTTTTAATTTTGTGATAATTCAGTGACAAAATCGTTCATTTTCAACGAGAAATTTACTCAACAGGCATTGAATCACAGCTTCAATTAATACAATTCAAAACCTTAAGTTAAAAGTAATACTTTCATAATATATGTATGTATTCGTAACTAATTTTGTTTCTTATTTATTTCATGGTAAGAAACACTAATGTATTAACTTGAACGACATTTAATATACGCACTTAATACTTTTATGCAGAAATAACATTCAAGAGTATCATTATTTATGAGCATCAGAACAATTAGAATATTTATTAGCACATTACTTATTCATTAATCATTACCATTTTTAACAAACTAATGAGTTATTATTATTTTAAATCAATCTTAACAATCACTTTAGTATTAATAATTCAGGTGAATACAATAATTTTCTTAGCTATCAATAATTGTTATTTCTAGATTTTTGCATAGCATTATTTACTTTCTGTCATGATCTTATATAGTTATATAGTTACATCCGATCCTTGTATACCCGTCGAGTTATAATTTCGGATTTTTTTCGATCTTAACATGTTCCCGTAAGTTGTAAAAATATACATTTGATCGATTAAAAAACTCACATGTATATTAAGAGCATTAAAAATGTTTTTATACAATTCGTAAATGTATGAATTATATTACAATTATTTTGAATTAATATTTTATATATCGCTTGGTGTGAAAACAAATCAAATGAGGACATTAATTCAAATACGTTTTTAATTTATTTTGTACGATATATTTACACAATTAACTGCTTACTAGTTACTATCAATAGTGAGTACCATATACGTGGTGACAAGGGTTCTATCATTATTATAAGAAATTTTATAAAATAAATATTAAGAGCTCTTGAAATACATCAATGACGTTATTATTATGTAAACCTATAGCTTTTTCTATGAAATAATGTGATATCTATGAGCTCATATAATATTCCTTTTTTTATTATAGTATAATTATAATTATTTGTTATTTTATTAATGAAATTAAGTTTTAGCGAAATCAAATGTAGTGTTTAAAATTGATTATAATATTTATTAGCCAATATATATAGTATACAAAAATGAATAAAAATCGACTGTGTAACTATACCTACTTATACAAAAATTTCACAATATATAAATTTTAAGTACGTATTACAGTGAATGTATCTCTTCCGAGTGGCTTAATCCAAATCTAATATCCAAATCTATTATTTTTATTATTATTATTATTATTAAAATTTGTATTAATATCGCGATCGTCGATTATTGGGCTCACGGTTAATTGTCCATTCGCTTAAATGCTCAAAACGCCTGGTCCCGATTTATAGATATACTAACTCACAGTAAAAAAATCGTCTATTAGAGTTATACACCAGTTAATGGGGTAATTTTGAATCGTAGAAAGGGAAATCCAATCAACTTTGTATAGATTTTTATCAAGAAATCATTAGGTACCTAATATATACAAACAATATTTTACTACTTTATTTTTTACTGAAAAAAATCATTTTTATTAAATATCCATACATTATTTTTGTTTTATAAATAATTTTAAATAATAGCTAAAATCTGAATAAAAATGTTTAATTAAATATAAGGATATATTTTTAATTTTTTGGTAACTTTTCATCTCATTGAATCATTCGATAAATGTACTCGAACGGTCTGATCCCAAAGTTAGTCTAACAAGTGAGGACCACTGTAATTATATTTTATTTATAAAATATATTCAACCAAATACAATAAGTTTATGTGAAGTATCAAGTAGGAGTCATTTAGATTTCAAACATAAATATTTGATAAAATAATTATATTTTACAATATGTGATATGATCATTTTTATCAATGAATAAATGTTTTTATATAATAGAAACTAGAAACAATTGAAATGAATAAACGAATATTATTATAAAAAAAATAATTATTTTTATACCAATATTAAAATATAATATATTGGTCTATAGGTATTTTCGTAATATTTATTTTGCTTGAGATAATTATTCAACGTAATTAATTTTTTAAATGAATACGCAAATATTTTTGACTTGTCATAAACTATAATTGGTGGTAGGTACTTAATAAGGTTTGAAGTTTGATCTGAATTTATTCATTAAATAATATTATTTTTCAAGTTTTTTTCTACTAGACAAACAGCTAGATAGAAACTAGACTTGACTTCTGAATATTATTTTCAATCTTAGGTTTTAGTAGAATTTTCCCAGATTGGAGAATACGAACTTTAACTAGAGCCTACCAACTTACTCTTGGGACATCTGAAAATCCCTAGAAACAAGCATTATTTAAGATATTTATTTTTCCTCCAAGTTTATGGGCTTTTAGTTTACACAACTATGGTCCACAAGTCGCAACGCGCAATATAAAATCAATATCTTCCATCAAACTAATATTGTTTTGGTTATAAATATAAATTAATTTTAGGTTGTAATCACCCGCTGAGCTGATGATACACTAACAAGTATACACGGTAAATTAATTATCACCTCTAAAACGAACAAACAATGTGTAGCCAAGCTAATGATTAATGATTACAGGCTGTTTAAGGTCGTAGAAAAATCAACGAAATAAAATATGACTTATTTTGAAACTCATACTATAAACTCCCTACCAATCAATAGGCGGAAATCCATTTAAATTTTAGGGGACTAACATTTTTAACAGGCTTGACATTTTTGGGGGTCTTTTATATCCCACACACCAAAAAAATTGTAAATTTTTAGGCGGTTAATTGGATATTAACCCCAACCACCTTCCGTTGTCAATAATATACACACAAAAAATGTCTGTAAATTCGTTCCGTAATTTTGGTATAAAATCATAATATGGTATAATAATACTAGTATTGTGTATTTTAGAAATATTATAATGTGAATTATGCATTAATTGAACTGCTCTATAGATGCTATAACAATGTTTATTCATCCATTATTCCAGATAAACCCAATATTGATTAAATACAATTAAAAATGTTTCAGATATTATCATAATAATATACGTATAGATAAAATTAAAGTTAGAATAATTCGAATGATAAATATTTATTCTTTGGTTAGGGATATTTGTTTAGGGCTGAAAGAATATAGAAAAAGATAATTTACCAAACGTTTACAAAAAAAAAAATATATGAATAAAGCCAATATTTAAGAAGAGAAATAAGAGGGGCAAATAATTTATATTTTTATCGCTTAAACCACTTGAGTATACATAAATTATTTTATAAAAATAAAAATTATTATACTGATTTTAGTTTTTCATAAAAAATTAATTGAAAATTTGAGATCAAATACGTCATACATTTTACTTAGGTACGTGTACCGTGTAGGGCTTAACACAATTTTAACTATAAATGTACAATATACCATGTAGTTCAGTGACAGTTTTACGTTATTTCTTTTTTATTTACGTTTAAGCTATATCCATCTATATAATATATATTTAAAGAGCTATAGTATATTGAGTTTCGTTTTATACCCGTGAGATAGACTTGTAGATAAACGAATAGAAAAGGTCACATAGTTTTTTATTTTATTCTTATTTTTTAAAGGACCGCACGTCAGTTAAACTTTTATTCCGTTTTATTTACAATATAAAGGTATTTTATTACATTATGACATAGAAATGCATAACTTCTTACACCTTTTGGGTATACCTCCAGACACTGTTGAAAAACAGATCTATACGAAATTAATTGCAATAATAATAATAATAATATAATGCTTATTTTACGTTTTATAAAAACCTGAAAAACCCATTAAAACATCCATCTTACACATTACATAGACTTTTACATTTATTTGTATGTTTTTTTATTTTTATTATTTTTATTTAAACGATGAAGCAAAATATAATAAAAAACATTTTTAAGATAGATATTGCTCCGTGTCCAAATGTTTCTCTATATGGCACACCCATTCCTACCTCTCCTACTGTTAAATACCTTGGTCTAACACTTGATCAAAGACTTAATTGGGCCCACCACATAAGAACCAAAAGACTAGCTCTAAATAATCGCCTACGCATGTTAAAAACGGTATTATGCAATAATAAATATACCTCTACGTCCACCAAACTTCTTATATATAAAAGTCTACTCAAACCAATGTGGACGTACGGTCTGCAGTTATGGGGTAGTGCAAAAAAAACAAACGTTAACAAAATTCAAGCATTCCAAAACATTGCCCTAAGGAAACTAACAAATGCACCTCCCTACGTCTCAAATTTTTCCCTTCATTCAGACCTAAAACTAAAAACAATAGCAGAGGAATCCAAATGTTTCTATAAAAGATTCTACAACCACCTAAGCACTCATGCGAATCCACTTATTAAAAAATTGGCCTCCGCTACTATACCAGGTAATCCCCCAAGACGCCTAAAGCGCAAGTGGTGTCGTGATTTGTTATAGTTATAATAATAATATAAAAAAAAAAAAATTAGTAAATAATTAAGAATTCACAGAAAGTGTCATCAATGGGTGGCTCCTTTCATCAAATTATTTTCCTGTCATATTACTCTTAGCATATATTCTTATTGTATTATGTATTAATGATACAGATTGTATATTACTTGTAAAAATAAAAAAAAAAAAAAAAAAAAAAAAAGATAGATATTATTAATAAAATGTTTGACGATAATTAAAATTTTTGAAACTATATTAAATAATCAAATGTTTTTGAACATCTAACAGATTAGGTTGATGGTAATATAAAAAGTTCGAGTTATTGAGTTTTATTGTAATGATGATGATATTATTTCAAGGGGATTTAAATTATTGAGTTTGAATTGTTGACGTTCGATATTATAAGAATTTACAACTGTATTATGATAATTAATTTGTGACATGACCGACTAAAATAAGCTCTATGAATTAAATTGAGATTTTCAAATAAATAATAAATGTATCAATACAAACGTGCAGGTTTATCTGTATAGTTTTTCATTGAATCACACAAATTGATTAAATTAAAATGTGTCATATAAATAATAATTTTGCTTGGAATATTTTTCAGTATAAATATTGTAATTTATTATTATTATAATTATTATTAAAAAGAAAATATTTTTTGATAAGTAATGTATAATTATAAATACATTTCTAGTGTATAAAAAACAATATTTAAGGTAATATGGCAAACTGGCAATAGATGTAATACCTTTAAACTTTTTGAAATTCTGTTATTCAGTTTACATGACTATTATAGTCAATTATTTTTATAAACTATCTAAAAAAATAGTTTATTAGCCAATAACCAGTACTTAACTGTTGACTGCAACCAAAATAAAGATATCATGAATTCTAGCCAAAAAAAGTCGTTCTCTCTTATTGATTATTGGTAACAATTATGAACTTTACCAGTTAAATTAGATAGATAAGATTAGATAAGATTTTTTGTTTTTATTTTTTTTTTTTATTAATAAGTTTTCCTTTTAAGAGGACATTACACCCTGTTCCCATGTTGTCTCCGTCTTACAAGTGCGTAACATTGCAAAAACTGTTTCGCGCGGGAAAGAACCGAGAAAGCTACAGTTATGTAACTAAGAAACGAAATTTTCATCACATAAAAAGGAGAATTTTGTCTGTGCAATATCGTTATTATTTTTTCGATATCAGAACTACAAAAAAAGTTATTCATGCTTAAAAAACACAAAATTAATGTATTATGAACCAATGAGAATTTTTTTTGTATAAATGATATCAAAAATTAGGACAATGTTCAAATTATCTTAGATCGAAATTCATAAAAGCGGGTAAGTCGTGTATGTCGCTCTGCTGTACAGTAGGTTACAAGTGGGTTACTGTAATGGATGGAATTAAATTTGAATCCAATGATATTATATCATTGTATACGAAAAACGATTCTGAGCGAAGACGGTTTATCTGTCTAGGATATATTATAGATTATTAAAAATTTTCAAATCTTAGTTTTAAAAAGAAAAATTTTTATGAATTTCTAGTTTGAAATAATTTGCGAATTTTCGTGATTTTTATATATGTTGTCAAAATTCAAACTTTGAATGCTTGTAAAAAAAAAATTGTGACTACGCATTTCTTTTATTTTTCAACTTCTATTGTTAAAATGTGTTAGAAGCCTTGTATTAAATTTTCAAATCTTAGAATTAAAAATGAAAACTTTTATGAATTTCTATCTAAGATAATTTGAATATTGCCGTAATTTTTACGTATTTAGTCAAAATTTGAACTTTAAATGCTTATAAAAAAAAAATTGTGACTATATATTACTTTTATTTTTCAATTGCTATTGTAAAAATATATAATGAGCCTTGTATTAAATTTTCAAATCTTAGATATAAAAGGAAAATTTTTTATGAATTTCTAGCATAAAATAATTTACGAATTTTCGTGATTTTTACATAATATGTTGTAAAAATTCAAACTTTGAATGCTTATAAAAAAATAATTGTGACTATGTATTTCTTTTATTTTTCAACTTCTATTGTAAAAATATGTTAGGAGCCTTGTATTAAATTTTCAAATCTTAGAATTAAAAAGGAAAACTTTTATGAATTTCTATCTAAGATAGTCTATCTTGAATAGTTCAACTTAAGTCGAAAATTTTTGAAAATTGCATGGTGGATAGAATATACTTATATAAACATTAGGTGAAAATTTCATGTATCTATGGTCATTTGTTTTAAAGTTACATCAAAAACCAAAATCGATTTTGTCGAAAAATGAATGTGCGTAAAATTTCCCGTTTTTCCCTTAATTTTTAGTTTGTTTTTCTCAATTATTTAGAAAAGTATTAAGAAAGTAAAGTACCCCAAAGTACCAACTAGATTCACTTTCTGATCGAACGAGGTACTGAAGTCAAAAATCGAAGCATTTTTACTGCCCCAAAACGTGATGACAGACACAAAAAAAAAAAAAAAAAAACACACTTCATGGTAAAATCAATACATTCATCGTTCCGCTCAGAACCTAAAAAACTGATGTATATAAATAATTTTTAGTGTTAGCATATCAGAAAGCATTACTAAATAGGTCACTGTAGTGAATGTATTAAATCTGAATTCAATGATTAATTCCTGCAAACAAAAATCGATTTTGAGCGTAGACAGCGTAAAATGTTAATAATTTTCTTTTCAATTTGTTAGTTTCTTGGAATAGGTATACAGGTTTTTGAATGAAAATTAGCAATTTTTTTACAAGGTTTATCTAATTGAGAAATAGAAAAACACAAATTTTTCAATTCTTATTTTTACAAGCAAAAACAATCTGTATCAATTATACTAGAATAAGAATATGTGATAAAAGTTATAACAGTGATAACAGTTCATCAGGTTTTGTTGAAAGAAGCCTATTGATAACACTTTCTGTTAGCATGAATATATTTTAATAGAATTGATAAAATTTGAGAATGCTCCGCTATGATAGTTGCTAAACACGTTAAAAAAAATCGTTTTGAATATACTATTTTATTGTTTAATATAATTTATTGATTATGAATCTTTTTAATAATGTTTTATGCTTATTTGAATTTTAAAATAAACGGAATTGAGTTATTTAATGGCTATACAATACCATGCTATAATAATATCATAAAATGCCAACTAAAAACAAATGTATTTCTAATGCATAATTATATAATAATATTATATATTATGGTTCTCGAGTAAACAATTGAAAAAAAAAAACATATAAAAATTGAAATACAACTTTGTATGGTTTGGGATCTTACATTATTATAATTAAAATTTTTAAAAAAAGCGGATAAACCGTGGATGTCGCTCTGCTGTACAGTAGATTACAAGTGGGTTACTGTAATGGATGGAATTAAATTTGAATCCAATGATATAATTAAATCATTGTATACGAAAAACGTTTCTGAGCACCGATGGTTTATCTGTGAAACTTTATTCATGAAACTTCCACCGAATGTTTATATAAGTATATTCTATATCCAACATGAAATTTTCAAAAATTTTCAACTTAAGTTGAACTATTCATAGGTATATGCAATTTTCGATCATTATTAGTTTTTTTAAAAATTAATATCGATAAAAATTTATTGTTGGGTAGAAAAGCTTGAAAATTTAATACAAGGCTCTTAAAATATTGTTACAATAGCAGTTGAAAAATAAAATAAGTTCATAAACACAATTTTTTTTTTAATATGCATTCAAAGTTTGAATTTTGACAAAATACGTAAATATCACAAAAAATTTGCAAATTATTTTAAGCTAGAGTTTCATAAAAAATGTTCTTTTTAAATCTGAGATTTGAAAATTTAATACAAGATTCCTTACAAGTTTTTCAATCTTTATTACAAAAAAAAAAAAATGTTCACCAGAAATTCAAATCAAATTTTTAAGAACGTTTGAAATTTAAATTTTTACAACATTGGATTTCACTAGATTTCTCATTTATCGATTTTCTTATTTTCGTGTAACCCTAAAAGAAATGACCGCAGATACTTTAAATTTTCACTTAATGTTTATATAGGCATCACCTATATTTGATAAAATTTTCAAAATATTTTGATTTGTTTTGAGCTGTTTACTAACATTTAAATTTTCAACTTTTTAAATATTTTTTTTCTATAAACATCGATAAAAATTGTTGGGTAGAAAAGCTTGAAAATTTAATTCAAGGCACCTAACACATTGTAACAATAGCAGTTAAAAAATATTAAAAATACGTAGGCACGATTTTTTTTTATAAGCATTTAAAGTTCAAATTTTGACTAAATACGTAAAAATTACGGCAATGTTCAAATAATCTTAGATAGAAATTCATAAAAGTTTTTTCTTTTTAAATCTAAGATTTGAAAATTTAATACAAAGCTCCTAAAATATTTTTACAATAACAGTTGAAAAATAAAAGAAATACATACTCACAATTTTTTTTATAAGTATTCAAAGTTTGAATTTCGACAACATACGTAAAGATCACGAAAATTCGCAAATTATTTTAAGCTAGAAATTCATAAAAAATGTTCTTTTTAAATCTAAGATTTGAAATTTTTTAATAATATATAATATATCAATATCCTACACAGATAAACCGTCTCCGCTCTGAATCGTTTTTCGTATACAATGATATTATAATATCATTGGATTCAAATTTAATTCCACCCATTACAGTAGGTAACTCATATGAAACTTACTGTACAGCAGTGTGACATCCACTACTTACCCGCATTTTTATTAATTAACAATTGATTGTATCCTCGTACGAATATAAGAATATTATACTGTTAATATAACAACATAAACTTTTGCCATAATTTATTCCGAGAATTTAGTTCTCAATCTTATTAATGCGTTATAATAAATATGTTAATAATATAACTTAGTAGTATATACAAGATGTAACAGATAGAACTGACTTTTGGACTAACTTTTTTTTTTAATATTAATAATTTTTAATATTTTTTTTTTGTATAATACATGTGTAACAGAAAATATTATATTGAAAATGAAAAAAAAAATAATTTAATAAAAAAAATGTTGGTTAAATTCAAAATAGCCTATATGTGAATATGATTATAATAACAATTTATATAAAATTATAAAAATTTAATATTTTTTTTTTGGTTAAATTAATTTGGAATGCAATAACTTTTAAAAAAATATGATTTTTGATAATTTGCTGACATGAGTATATTTCATATACCTAATATTAAAAATTTTTGTCATACAATGAATTGGCATAATTTTTTTTTTTTTTTTGGTCAGGCCTTTCTGTTCACCACATGTTTATCCATAACGGGGTTTTATTCCCATTATAAAAATGCTATGTAAAAACGAATTTGCTTTTTTCATTCCTATTTGATTAGAAATGTGCATTAAAAAATTTTATTCAAAGCTTCTGATAATTTAATGGGATTACATTTAAATTATTCAAAAGATAGTTCACGGAATAATTACCGCAAATTACCTTTTCCTTACAAAAAATATAAAACAAATTATATTTACTATTCTTACGACGTATATTATTGTTGTTGTTGTATAAATTGTATATCTATTTTCATATAAACGTATATATAAATCAAAAAATAACTTTTTTTTAACGCACTATACGACGTATTCATCAAGTTTTGTTGATCCGAACGTTTTGTTTAAAAATAAATACCACTATGTACAATTTATTATCGTTATTTTTTTATTCGGTAAGTGACATTTTGAAAGCCTATCCAATATTCCAGCCACATATGTTTACATCAAAAACAGATTTAAAAATAAATTAGTTCTGTTTAAAAATTCTAACTTATACCTACACGATAATGTCAAATTACATTGCAGTGACATTCGTGACATTTGCAACAATAAAATACTTTTTTCAAATATCGTACGTTAGCCTATCAATAGTAACTATTCATGTATTTTTTTCTCACGCATAAAAAATAGTATTACAGAATTAATTAGAGTTGCATTTTATAAATTATTATTTACCATCCAACAATGCTGCTTGGGTTTGCAGCTGAAGATATATAACAAATATTCAGTGGTGTTAAAATCACAAAGGTTTACAACGATCAGGTATCCTCCATAAATCTCGAGGAAATTAACAATAATAGGAGTTGAATGTCCGTGAGCCAAATAATTAATGAACAAATGCAAATAATAATGAAAAGAAAAATAATATAATATACACTGCAATATATTAATTCAATAACTCACATCTGATGTTTATTCATTTGATTCTTAGGAACGACGGGTATAGAATAATATACAAAAAGTATAAAAATTTAGTCCAGTGAATAATCATATAGTCGACGAATCCGTAACAGCCTGGTTGGATTTTTTAAATAACATATAATATATAATATACGAATAAATTAATATGTTGCGGGTCGTAGTAATATTGGATTTTGGAAATTTAAAATTTCCAAGTGCAAATTCCAGAAATTTGATGATTTTTAAACGAAACCTAACACACTGCACATTTGTTATGTTCCAAATTCAAAAATACGGTCTAATAGAATGATCAACGCAATAGTTACGAGATTATGGTCATAATGGTCTGAAATATGTAGTTTGATGTATTTAACTATATAATAATGTTTTGTGTTGAAATTTTAGAAAAATATTTTCAAGTAAAAAATTTCTTACAGTTTATTATTATATAACGTCATTATATAAGAATATGTTTAGTTCATTATATATCTTTGCACACTGCTCAATTGTAAATGGGCAGTGACTTATTATTTCAGAAATTTAAAAAAAGAACAAATTATCGAAATTAAATTATTTTTTTTGGATTCGTTTTTTTGATAGCACTTTAAAAAATTCTCAAATTCAATAGAACCGCGTGCAGCGCGATGGTATATAGTCTATATATATACTGTTATGTAATAATATTTTGTACTGAATATTTTAGAAAAATACTTTCAAATAGTAATTTTCCACAGTATAATATCATTATATTATAACGTCACTACATAAGTTTACGTAGGTATAGGTAGTACAATTTATATCTTTGCTCTCAACTCAACCATATATTATTATATAGGTGGCGAATAAAACGTGTCTTGGTTATACGCATTCCCTTGTGGGAATCACTATACCATCATAGTATTTCCCCACGCCATATGGCATGTACCCATTGTACCCTTTAAGCCAAACAGATAAAGCTCAGCGATAAATTATCTGCACAGCATGCAGTCTGTTACTCAGTTGTTGTAAAGCAAAAGAAAAACGACCCTGAATCACGCCAACGAGCTCAACAGAGATGTGTAAAACGGATGTGTTGTATTTTAAGTACCTTTACTTCCACACACCTGGTGCAGGATACATTTGAAACGTTCGCTATTTCAAAAAACTATCAACGTTTTTTAAAATATTTCTTTTACACAGTTATTAGTACCATTAAAAAACCACATGTTCTTCGTCATTAATTTCTTAATTTTATTCCCGTTTTAAGCAGAATTTTTTTAAAATTCAATATAAAATTCAAAAAGTGCTTAAAGTTTTCATGAGTGGTGTGAAGTGGTACATGGGTACCACTCTAAATATTGGTTCACTATTCTATGCTCATATCTTATTAAATCACTATAAATACTTACCTATAAATAAGAAACTAAATAAACCGAATAGTGTTGTTTTTAAAAATAGAAAGTACTCAAAAAAAGCAATATCAATAAAAAGTAGAAAAAGTAAAATTTTTTCCATACATTTTGTTTTGTAACCATTTAAATATATGGAAAAGAAATATTTTCAAAAACGTTTATGTTTTATGAAATTATGATTATCTATTATGTTGAATGAATCATTCTGTATATTATGTATAAGCAGCTACCTATGTAACAATATTATGTAGCCGACTAATATTTGTTTTTGGCTAGTGTTTATAATATATGTTAGAATAATCGCATTTAGTTATTATTTTTTGGTTTAGTCGGTTAGAATCGTGATTATTTCTCCCGTATCCGGTAAGAAGATATGGATATAAAATAATTTTTTTAGTATAGAAAGTAATTTTTTTTTGCTCTAAAACAATTTTTTATTTTATCTAATATTGTAATCTTTCTAATAGACATAATTTTGATAACTAGAATTTACGATTTAAAATGATTTGTTCAACAACTAGAGCTGTAATATTTTATTAAAGATGAATAACTACTCCATGATATTATATTTAAAAGATGCTGCGAATTTTAACAACTTAATGATTCTATAATTATATAATAATTTGTAACTTAACATTCAACATTTAAAATAGAAATTAGTTTTGGTGGTTCGCGCGATAACCTAAAAAAAATAATATACAGATCGTTCTAAAAATAACGTCATAACAAAAACTCCTACATACATATATTGTATATAGTGTATATAACTACGTTTTACATTTATTTACAACGGGTCAAATTCCTTATTATTAATAATTCGTTGATTATAAAAAGAAGCAACATACGATACCTATAATAATCGTTTTGTCATCTTGAGCATATTATATTACACGTGTGAATGATATTCATAAGTATAATATAATGTATACATTATAAATTATAAATTATTAAAAATAAAAATCTTAAAGTTATATATATTTAAAAAATTCAAATCAGAGATTGTTGGAATAAACGTCTACTTGGTACCAATATATTATTTGATTTCATCATAATACCTACTCATAACATTATTAAATAACATTCATTTATTATAATAATTAAAGTATAAAAATACGCTTAAATGTTATAGTAGGTAGTATGATTTTTTGACTTCTTCTTTAAGAATAATAAATTTAAATTTTAAATCAAATACGTTGATTATGTTGTTGAATAACAGCCCTAGGGCCCCATTCATAATGCACCTATAAATGATAAAATGAATATAAGTATTTTGGTACCAGAAAATATTTATGATTTTTCTGATTGTATTATGTTTTTTTTTTTTTTTTTTACATAATTTCGAGAAAATTTGATTGCTATAATTACGTATCTTTATTGTATATATCTTTATCTTATACGATAACAAACGTACATTAAGTTTCTTGTGATAAAAAATTGCTCTTATCAATGATTTTTAGACCTTCATACTCTGTATTATTAAACTAGTTTTCATTATTATGTGGTTTGTAACCCCCCAAGACGTCTAAAGCGCAAGTGGTGAAGTGATTTGTTATATAAAAAAAAATTAATTAATTAAAAAAAAAAATAAAAATAAAATACTAATAAAAATAATTATTAAGTAAATAATTAAGTAACCATAGAAAGTGTCATCAATGGGTGGCTCCTTTTATCAAATTTATTTTTTCCCTGTGAATGTACTCTTAGCATATATTATTCTTATTGTATTAAAGATACAGATTGTATATTACTTGTGTAAAACAAAAACAAAAAATTATGTGGTTGAGTAATATTTTCCTTACATCTAACACTTTAATTATAATAATATTTCTGTTCGAATTGCACCTGTTAGTGTATATAAATAATTGTTGTTTTGTTTTGGAAGTGTTTGATCTTAATTTTTAGTGGACAAAGTTTTGACTTTTGTTATATGGTGTGATTTTATAGGGGATCATATTTTATTATGATAACAAGCTGAGGATGTTTATTTACATAAGTGTTCAATTTATTGACTGCGATTGCTAACGAAATATACGATTCAAATGCTTTACGATTTAACTGAATATATAGAGTTTAGTCTGTCATAAATTTACTAACCCCTTTTTTTAAAATTAATTTATAGACCGAATTTGCAGAGAGCTTTATACGTAAAACACACATACCTGATTTATAGCCATTTCGGTGTACTTAAGTAAAAGTCGTATTATCATCACGTCATCTAATTGCATCCTGCCATTTAAATTGCAGCCATTTCCAATCCCCCAATAGGGTACGGCTTCTTGCTTAAATGCGAGTACACATACAAACATGACTCAAGAGTCGTTCATGACTTACTATTAATGGCTACTAGATTATAATATATTATTTATCAATTTATCATCTGTTTTGATTATTCATGGATCACTTCAATTTAGATTTTTTGATCATGTTTCATCTCCCCTCCACTCATTAATAGCTTAATAATTAATATAATATGGGTATGATTTCCTATATATGTCTTGGATACGCGTAATATCATTTTTGTTGATCTAACTGCTAATGGATATTGTATCGTAAGAATTTTTCATAGGAAGTTATAATTACACGAAATATGAAGTTTTAAAATTTTAATTCTTAACCCTAGCGAGTATGCTATATTTTCTAATATTACCTATATTGACGTAATTTAGTCAGATAATGATTTTGTGAATTATAATTCATCCGCATTACATGTGAATAATGTTTTTATACAATTTAATCTGTACAATATAATATTATAATTGTTTGAAAACCTAATATGATTATTTTTTATATCGACGATTGCCAGTTGTTATTGTATTAAACTATGAAGTATTTGTTGTAATAATGCAATAATGCGCACTTTAAATTTGTACCTATATTGGTTTGAAAATTATTAAATTATAGTAATAGAATTTTTTTTAAAAGCTTTCAGCTTTAATGGAATGTTTTTGAATACTATTATTATTAATGATTTATATTTTGAATTAGTCAACGTTTTTTTCGTGTCCAACGAAATAGCAGAGTATTCGAGAATAATTCTCTTTTTTTAGTTTAGGTATATATATTGTACAACTATATGAAAGTGTATATTTTTCTTTAAGACACAATTTGTCCTTTACCATGGGCGATCCAGCTTAACGTAGTTCGAACAAAATATTTTCTAGGCGATCTGGCGATGTACTTACGAAAGTCAAATTCCGACTACATACTACTATTTCTTAGTATGATTTTAGGATATGCATTTAGAAAATAATAGGAAACTGGTTTTAAAATGATTACAGTTATTCGTAAACTTATCCATACAAGTATTGTAAGATCTTCAAATGTTTAATTATTGGTATTCATAAAATACGTTTTAATTTCAACTAAAATGTTTAAAATGATTTTTGTATAATGCCCTAAATAGAATTTATTTAAATTCGAAGGACACTATTTATAGTTTTAAATAGTTTATATTTGCTTCAGAATAATACAATTCCATTGCTATAATATTTGATTTGTCTAAAGCGACTAAAGCACATAATCATAAATACATTAAAATTAAATTTCCAATTGAAATTTATAAGTAATATTCAACATGATTAAAGTTGTTTAAATTAAGCCTTTACTGTACATAAGCATGATCATAATATTATTTTACTTATTTTAATCTATCCGTCACTTACAACGTAATAAGAAAGTTAATTGTTACAAGGTACTTTTATACTTACCTACTTTACACCTGGCTCGTAACCACGATTTTTTTAGTGGGTGTTTTAATTTTATATTTATCTAAGACATTCAGGAGAGGGTGCTTTATTAATTTTCCTTTGTAGCCATCAATGTATATATTAATAATATCAAATATGAATTAAAATCATATATTGTGATAAAATAATTTGTAGAAATCTCAATTACTTAATGTATATATTTTTTGAATGAATATAGCCGACCGGGGACACCCCCTGACTATGTCACTGCTTTACACATGATAGTTATATTATTACCACAAACTGCGAAAAGAAATGGGAATTACACCACGTTCGTCAATATGAATTAGGTACACTATACAAGTCTTCATGATGTATTAGAATGTTAAAAGTAATAAAATGTTAAAAAATTAATATTGACAAGTGATAATATAAAACTACGTTTTTGATTGTTATCTGCAAGTTTTCATGTCTTCTCAAAGTTAGAAATTTGTTCAATTTTTTACCAACTCGGAACGCAATTTAAAATCATCGGTTCATCGGTTGAAATTTATTTGGCATAATATGTTTAATAATAGCGTATCAAAAAAGTTTTATAGCGTATTTAGTAAAATAAAAAAAAGCAAACACATAACTAACTATTAAATGGCAAATATTGCTTGATAAACTGCTAAAAATCTATTAATGTTTGTCAAGGAATTTTCAAAAAGTAAATTTGTTCCTAATAGTTGTCACTATTAACACGTCGAACACCACATTTCAAACGGTATAGAAGAATAATTAATAGGGTAAATATTAACATTTCACCCAGAAACCTTAATAAAGGTAAATATTTGTAAAGTTTATGTTTCGTTTTGTAAACCTTGACAACAAAGAGACCCTTTTAGACCAATGATAATGCTTTCTCTGCTATAGTCAAAATATTTGAGCTGTAGTATTCAGCATAACACGAATAACAACCATTCCAAAGTCGATATTTGTGTACACGCGATTAGATGGAATCAAAAGTCAAACTTAAAAACATCCTGACAAATATTGTTTGGCTTGTTTACTTTTTTTTTATTATTTTCGAGTCCGGGAATAAACAACCATAATTATTCTATACCATGAAAGTTTTCAAACGAAAGTTGTTGCCAATTATATTGTTATTCAAATTATTTTTGTTCTATGTCATGTGTGTAAATTCCTGTATCCTTGAATTATGGCACTGAGTTAAAATATATATCGGGCTTTTGATTTTTTTTTTTTTTTCTGAATAAATGTTATTTCAATTTTTGAATACAGAGCACGTTTATTTTTAGTATAATATTCCACCAAAAATGGAACGATTTTGTTTAAAAGTTAACAATTTAATTTAAATACAATATGAGTATTAAACCATCATCGATAGCTTGTATATTAATCAATTTTTGTTCGTCATTAATTATTTATTAGAATAATAAGCTTAATAGGTACATAAACATAAAACAATAAATAGTGAAGCTTTTACGTGATAATAACAAATGACAAAATTAATAAACACATGTGCACGTGTAATAATTATAGAAAAATACATAAATGTCCGAAAAAAATAAAATGACACATGTATAAAACCATCCAAATCAATTTTTAGTGCATAAAAACTGCTGTCTGTGTAGTTGATAGTACTATAGTTGTAGCCTAGTTAAGTTTTTCTGTTTACCGTGATTTTATTATTTGAATCAAATACATATCTATATGTAGCTTGCCTATAGTCATTGAAATAAAAACTTATTATGTGGCCAAAAACTAAAGTATATTGTTCAATTTTAAAAAAAAGACGAATAAAAATGATTTATATAATTATTGCAATGAGTGTTTTGGCCTATTTTTTACTAACACATCTCAGTAGCACGATTTAAGATATACAGGTTGCACAACGAAGACAAATATTGTGACTCAAGAACTGACACTTCAAAAAAATTAACTCTCAACGCTCCTTGTGGGGAAAATTGTATTTCAGTGTCGCCACATGTAGGGAAAATTTTTATTATTATCTAAGGAAATTAGTTTTATTTTAAATTATTATATAAGATTGTCTTTTACTTATTGTTATACATAAAATAAAATATTCAAGTCCAAGTTCAAGTATAATAATAGAATAAATAGTATAAAATCAGAAGCTGAATCAAATGACAAAAAAAACGAGGCAAAATTTCGAAATAGATAATAATATAAGATCTTTAATCATAGGCGTTTTGCTTATTTCGACACCGGGAGCGCTAATGCTCTATTTTTGACGGCTGTGTTATAGTGTCATTTTTAAAGTCACTGCGGGACGCTATTAAACATAGGTCGTTGTGCAACCTGTATATCTTAAATCATGCTCAGTAGTAAGTGACGCATTTCTTTTTAGCGTTGATGAGATTAATTCATTACGCATAATATTAGTGTAATATTGTATAACATATAAATCTATAATAGTTTTTTTTTTTTTTTGTATCAAACTGTTCTGTTTTTTAAATTTCAAAGCGTTTTGCTTGGACAGGATTATGTTTTTAAGAATGTAATTTACACTTTCAAAAAATATCTCCACATAAGATATTTTCACTAAACAATTATTTTAATAAAAAAAAAATAAAAGTGTATTATTTGGTAAATTATTTTCTAGTTTTTATGTGTATAAGCTAGTGTGGATTTTTATAGATTATTCGTTTACGATTTGACATCATGCGGTGAATGGTGTAAAATACTAAAATTAAAAATGCAATTATGAGCGTTTATGAATAATTGCAATATTTTCCATTCTCGATACTTATCACTTAAAATCAAAATTAGGATTACTGATCATAATATTATCATATAAATTTTTCCTACAGTCGAGGTAAATTCGACGAATTATGGTTAAAATATGAAATTTAAATATTTATACTGAACTTTCATTTTCCTTGACATACATTTAACATGTAACAGAAAGACTTGACAAAAAAAAAATTATGCCAATTCATCATATGACAAAATTCTTTAATATTATATGATAAATAAATAATTTAAGAAATATACTCATGTCATAAAATTCTTGATAACCATATTTTTTAAGAATTATTGCGTTCCAAATTATTTTAACCAAAAAAATTGGATTTTAAAGAAAATTCTAAAAAATAAACTAGGTACTTGACTTAGATAAATCTTTTTACCATCAAAACTATTATTATAATCAAATTCACAAATAGGCTATTTTGAATTTATCCAACATTTTTTTATTAAATTAATTTCTTTTCAATACTAAAAAATAAAATATAAAAAATGTATTATACATGTAGTGCTAGGTTCACTTAATGAACAAAAAAAAAAATATTAAAAAATATAAATGTGAACAAAAGTTAGTCCAAAAGTTAGTTCTATTTGTTACACCTACCTTGTATATATATATAGATATATGTAATACGAAATCAACATGACGTCCTAATTTGACGATCGCAATACAACTTTTATTCATCACATTGTTAGAAATGCAAAGGCGTATTAAAACGAAAAAAAAAAGTAAACAAATAGGTATCAATAGTAATTTTTTATAATCATACTAATATATTATTTAGTTTGGTAAATCTACGTGAATATATTATTCAGATTATTTCAAACCATAAAAATCTAATTGCATATAACTCATATAAGTAGCTTCAGTATTATTTTAATATATTCTTCTTTGAAATGAGGAATTAAAAATGGGTCGTGTGAATAAAAAAAAAAAAAAAAACCATTAAAAAAATTACTACTATAAAAATAATGTATACAAATAATTTCGATAATATTAATTGATTTTGGAATAATAAAATTATGACTGTGTTATACAATAAATTAATCAACTCATAAAGATTCAATATATTATATATTTTTTATTCTTGTAACTAATAAAAATACTAATATATGTTAATTGATAACAATTGATAAACAATTTATTCTTTATTAAATTAAATAAATAAGTGCGATCAATGGATGGTTTCTTCCCTCGCCCTATATCATGCTATCCTTAAATTATATTGTAGCACATATTCTTATTACGCCCTAGTGTATAGATTATATATTCTCTAATAAAAATTAAAAAAAACGGTTAAGTGGATGTCGCTCTGCTGTACATTAGGGGTTGGGGTGGACCTATGACTAGAGTAGGTTAGATTTGAATGCAATGATAGGTATCATTGTATACGAAAAACGATTCTGAACGGAGATCATATGTCAGTCTAGGATATATTATATTTAAATATTGTCACTTATTATATTCTATTTTGAAACATATATTTTATTTTTCAATTAGAACACATTTTACATAAGGCATGGTTAATCAATTTTTCCAAAAACATTGCATGTAGTTATCATAATTCATAATACATTATATTATCATAGATATACATATACCTGGTTTGAGGATAAATCGTTATCGTTACGCGATTTCATAAAAATTTAAAACTCAAACGCTCAAAACATATTTCCTATAATCACGCTTCAAATTTCCTTTATAGCTATTTGAAGAAAAACTTATGGAAAACTTAGTGTTGAATTTTTTAACCTTTGATATAAATACAAACAATTTTAAGAATTTTGAACTACAAAATAATTTGCAAATATTCATGGTTTTGACGATTTTTTGTAAATATTTGAACTTCAAATGCTAATAAAAAAAAATTGAGCCTATGTATTCTTATAATTTTTTAAAAACTATAAAAATAACTTATGAGAAACTTTGTATTACATTTTCAAGTATTTTTATTCGGCCAAAAAAATGTTATGGACACTTCAATATAAGATTTTTCAGAAAAATTGAAGATTAAGAAGGCTATAAATATCTAAAAAAAATCAAAATATTTTAAAAACTAAATGATGTAAAGAAAATGCCAATCTAAATAACTGGTAAAATTTTTATGCATCTACGACTTATAATTTTTGAATAATAACAAATGTTTAAAATCGTTTGAGGATAAATCGTTATCGGTACGCTATTTCATACAAATTTAAAATTCAAACGCACTTAAAATTTTTCCTATTATGATACTTCGAGTTTTCTCTATAGCTACTTGAAGGAAAACTTATGGAAAACTTAGTGTTGTATTTTTAATCTTTAGTTATAAACACAAACAATTTTATGATTTTTCAACTTCAAAATTACTTGCAAATTTTCGCATTTTCGACAGATTTCGTAAAAATTTGAATTTCAAATGATAATAAAAAAAATTGTGACTAACGATTTTTAATTTTTTTTAGCTACAATAAGAACAATGCATAAGGAAAATGTTTATTTTTGACCTCTATAATGCACCAAGGATATTCACTTTTACATCAGAAACCACCCCCAAATTTTGAAATTGAAGCATTATTTCGACTAGTTATGTAATACACAGAGTCACAGACACAAAAAAAATAACATACATCACGTTTAAATCAATACATTCATCACTTCGTTCAGAATCTGAAATTAAATTAAATGTTGGTACCTAAATTGTTGAAAGATTTTAAATTTATATTCAAACTCAGCAGTGTTTTTTATTTTTGCTAACTTTTACAATATTATTGATCCAAACTTCATTTTTACATATTTTTATTTTAAATATATTTTTTTTTTATGCTTCTGCAGCTTTCTTATTTATTTTCCTCGTCTAAGCTGACTGACTGGAAATTTCAAACTTAATTATTTCCTACAAATTTAGTCTCCAGTGCATAGACACACCGTATAGATGGAAGAATTTACTATTATTGTTGGTTTACCACATTAGCTTTCTAATAAAATTATGATATATGTTGTATATGCATATACGTGCATAAAAACACCGTGATTTTGTGGCTCTGTGTACATATATATTATGATTTTAAAATATATTTTTCAATACTACGACGTTTTTAACATTAATTGTGCTTTTTCTCTCGAAAAATATGCTTTAGGTCAATACTGCAGTGTTTGAACCGTCATTATCGGTAATCTTTCCATCGTCACTTTTGATTTAATTAATGTACCTATCACGATTTTTATTTTTATTTTTTTTTAAATTTTAAAAATTGGTAACGATTTGAAAAGATAATGCTTTCAACAAAACTTTTACTTGAGCTACTAATCATTAAGTCATAAAATATTGTTATTGGTTCGCTTAAAAGTAATTTATAAATTGGGTTAGCAATTTATAATACTTGGGTTGGTGATTGTGGTATGACTGGCACGATTTATACTTTTATTTTAGAAATGTAACGATTGGAAATTATCCGCGTTCACACTTAAATATAGTGTTATAAAAATGTATGATTAAGTTTATAAATAATATTGATGTAGTAGGTATTAGTTAGCAATAATATTATGTTAACAGATTTAGAAATCTATTCGAGTGTAAAAACATATTAAATTCATAAAAAAAATTATAATTAGATTGAAACTGTTTTTATTTGATTATATGAAAAAATAATAAATACAACAATATTAGGAATTTAGATGATGAATTAATGATAACTAATTAAAATTACTGCGCTTATGTCACTATTCATCGTGTACAACAAAATATAAATTATTAGTTAAAAAATACATTATCTCACTGTTAATTTCTGTCTATTTGTGACTTTTGTTTTCTGTACAATATAAACAATATTATATGACTATAATATAAATCGGAACATTTTATTTTGGTGAGAATACAATTAGCTGACGAATAAATGTATATTGATTGAACCATATTAATAGAATTAGGTATTTTTTTTGTGCTCTAATATTTATAATTATAGGATACTCTATGTTTTGTTTGAAAATACTTATATAACTAAAATAGTTTGAGACCTATAATTCAATCCTATCAAACTTGAACCCAGGTATTATAGTTGTATAACTTTTATACGTGCCATTATGAACCTCATTTTATTTTCCCTCTTCTGCTAATTATTTAACTACAAATATCGATTGTAAATAGTACCAATAGAACAGTAAATTTAAGTAGGAACATAAAACTAAAAATATTAATTTAATTGCAAACTCTTTAAACGAAAAAACATTAATGTTTAGTGAATTATTTTTAAAATAGTAATCAATATAATGTGAAAGACCGAGTGCGATAAATGTAATAATAACAGTGAGTTTCAAAGATTTTAGAGTTATTAAAAATAATTTCTGATTATATTAATTCCCTGGACTTAATCATAGTAATATGACAGAAAAGCAATGGGAATATAATTTATGCGATTTCTACTACACTAAACGGTCCAGCGGGTATACATTAAAACGAATGTAGAAATATTATTTGAGCTTAACAGTAAACAAAAGCAATTTATTTTAAACCGTTTAATATTGTCGACATATTTTGTTTATACCTTCATACATTATAATTAGTGAATAACGTAAATATTTTTCAAGGAATTATGTAATATAATTTTATTTTTTTGCTTTACAGAATCAATTTAGATTGGAGTAATGTTTAACCATAGTGTATTTTAAAAGAAACAAATTGCTTTTCCACTATAATATGGCCATTCTCCAATCGTGCTGTTGTTTTCAGTCGCTTAGAACAGGATGTTATGCCAGCGTCATTTATGCAATGGTGAGTACATTAAGATTAATTTTAAAAGTAAGTAGGACCAAAATGTAGAGATCTAAATAAATTTTACCTGGATCATGTTATGGGCTGTATGCCAGATTACTAATGCACCCGAAAAATCTTAATGGAGATCTATTATGATAAAATTAGTATTCAGCATACCAGTAAATATGCATGTGCTAATTCATCTCATGCAAATAGTTGATAAAACATTATTTTAGATGACGATAAAAAAATTAACTCATAACAATAATCTCCTACGTTTAGATAAAATAAAAACCAATTAAGTTTGATTAAAATTTTATTTTAACATAAATATATTTCATTTGACCGGAAAACATTTTCATAAAATAATATTCAGAAATTTAATACTACATAATATATTTTATTGATATTTTGATTTTTTTTTTTCTAACATTTAAATGAAATATGTTATGTGTGATGAATGATGAAATAAACGAAATAGTTATAGGAAGTCTGAATTGAATAAGACTTTCAATGTGGGAATTCCACTAAAAAATAAAATGATAGGTATCATTGTATACGAAAAACGATTCTGAACGGAGAT
The DNA here is from genome assembly GCF_037042655.1 of Diuraphis noxia. Lineage (NCBI taxonomy): Eukaryota > Metazoa > Arthropoda > Insecta > Hemiptera > Aphididae > Diuraphis > Diuraphis noxia. The sequence goes on along the minus strand of NW_028301715.1, from coordinate 3,994,379 downwards.
GATTTGTCAGTCTAGGATAATATATTCTATTTAAATTTTGAAAATTTCATGGTGGATAGAAAATACTTATATAAACATTCAGTGAAAATTTCATGTACCTACCAATGATCATTTGTTTTAAAGTTACATCAAAAATCAAATTTTGTCGAAAACGGATTGTGCGTAAAATTTCCCGTTTTTCCCTTAATATTTAGTTTGTTTATCCCGATTATTTAAAAATTATTTTTACCCCCAAAGTACCAACTAGATTCACTTTCTGATCGAATAAGGTACTGAAGTCAAATATCGAAGCACTTTTACTGCCCCAAAACGTGATGACAGACATAAAAATATTCATGGTTTTGACGAATTTTTGTCAATATTTGAACTTCAAATGCTAATAAAAAATAAATTGTGCCTATGCATACTTATAATTTTTTAATCACTATAAGAATAATTTATGAAAAACTTTGTATTAAATTTTCAAGTATTTTGATAACGCCAAAAAAATTTTATCGACACTTCAAAAAAATTTCTGAAAAATTGAAAATTTCAGTTGTCTATAAATATCTCAAAAAAAGTAAAAATATTTTGAAAATTAAATCATGTAAAGAAAATACCAATCTAAATAACTGGTAAAATTTTCAAGTATCTAGGACTTATACTTTTTGAATAATGACAAATATTTAAAATCGTTTAAGGATAAATCGTTATCGTTACGCTATTTCGTAAAAATTCAAACGCACTTAAAATTTTTCCTATAATGATTTTTCAAGTTTTTTCTATAGCTACTTGAAGGAAAACTAATGGAAATCTTAGTGTTGTATTTTTAATCCTTAGTTATAAACTCAATTATATATAATTTTATGATTTTTCAAATTCAAAATTACTTGCAAATTTTCGTGTTTTCGACAGATTTCGTAAAAATTTGAACTTCAAATGATAATAAAAAAAATTGTACCTATGTATTCTTATAGTTTTTTAATCACTATAAGAATAACTTATGAGGAACAAATTTTCAAGTATTTTGATTGGGCCAAAAAGATTTTATCGGCACTTCAAAAAAAATTTTTCAGAAAAATCGAAAATTTCAGTGGTCTATAAATGCGTAAAAATTCCCGTTTTTCTGTCATTTTTTTTGTTGTTTTTTTCGATTTTTTTTAAAACTGTTGGAAAATGTTTACTTTTGACCACTAAAATGCACTAAAGATATTCACTTTTACATCGGAAACCACTCACAAAGTTTGAAATTGAAGCATTATTTCGACTAGTTATGCTGTACACAGACACAAAAAAAAAACACACACACATCATTGTAAAATCAATACATTCTTCACTTCGTTCAGAATCTAATAAATAATTTAAATCTAGGTTTTTGTAAGCTACCTACCGAAATCTAAATAACTGAAAAAATACTTTTAATAACTTATAAAAGCTTTATTTTTTATGTCAGAGAGCACTTAGGAATTGTACAGTTTAAATGAAAATGTAATTATGAATAGTGCCTTATTATTACGGGGTTACGTACTATAAATAGCATAGATAATATCGAAAACTACTACTACAAGTCAGTGATATAATTCATCAATTTTGGAGGTTTTATGATTCTATTGATTTTATTACCAGATTTCGATAATACCTGTACAATATACCCATGTGGTGTTTCGTATTATATTATAGATGTCTTTCGTCTTGTGTTAACGTATTGTGAGGATATAGAGTTTTTAAGGCCCTATAAACCACCCACAATGTAAGGGGAACACTTACATCGTGATCTGCAGGCCGCACCGCGTGTTGACCCGAAGACCAAGTCGGTGGAACTTGCAGGCTTTTATACACGCAGTGGGATATGAATCTCAAAGATTTATTTAAAAGGGGGAAAAGTAAAAAATACTATTGATAAAAAAAAATGTGACAAAGTATAAGGTTATCATATGGTTATATTTTACGCGCTTATCTTATAAGTAAATGTTGTGTTTTAAACAACATGAATAAAATAATATAACATTAGGTACATGGCAATTACAATTCAAAAAATATATAATAATTTGGCATATGGCAATTACAAAGGAAATGTAATGGATAAAAATAAAAATAATCATGCTACAGCTCCGGCGAGCGGTTACCGAGCACATAATGACCATCATATGTCGGTATGACATACATCTAACATATTATACATTTATATTTATAAAAGGAAACGACCCACGGCTCCGCATGACGGTTACCGGGGCATCTCTTAGGAAAATCGGAGCATACATAAAAAAGAAATGATGGTGATGCATAATCAGAATGAAAAAAAAAAAGGAAATGTTGGGGGAAAAATAATACTTGACGACGACTGTTTGTACTGAGCTGATGATGTTGGAGATGGCTTCGCCCACCACGAGCCTATGACGTCGCTTCAGCCCATCATGGTAGTATTCCGCCGACTTGCGAAAACAAAAAAAAAGAATTTCGAGTCCGGGAGACGTGTTGCGAGAGTCAATGGTGTTGAGCAGAAAAAAAAACGAACAACAGAAGATCGGTCATCGATGGTGGTGAAAAACAGACAGTGCGGCAGTAGACGTCGGTGGCTGGTCGTAGGCCGTTCCGGCGTCTTGAGATTCTTGGGTAGAGGGGTGGTCAGAGTCGTCGCGTCGGGAACTTTCGTATAATATGTATATAGTGGGGAAACAGGTTGCCCTGTTCGTATGCGCCAACAGCTGCGACCGCGACGCCCGACAGCAACGGCGGAGCGCCCGCTGTGACATCAACGCTATGGACACTGCATGTGGGGGAGGTCAGGGGACTAGTATTACATAACAGTGTTTTTGTAATTTTAATATTTAATGAGCGCATGCATAATAATAGAGATTATGGAAATACTATGAGTAATAAAAGGACGTGGACATATTATAAGATCATAATAATGATATTATGTAATATTCTAATAAAAAGTCTCAAAATTCTGTGACGTTACAGTATAATAAACTGATCCTATTTAAATTACTTTTAAGAAAATTCAAAATTATTTTTATGGTCTATGGAAGTTAGGTGCAAATACATATTTGTATAGTCGCACACTCGATACAAGAACTGAAACCTAAAATAAAACCTCTATATATCAGTATTTTTAATTTATGTAAAACCCTAGTGAAATCAACTCTGTGTAAATATATATTTAAAAAATGAAAATAAAATAAAATTCTGGCTACGCCACTGATGCGACTTATATCTAGCATTTTTAGATAATATTTTTTTATACGTTGAATATACACCTTTTCAACTATAATAATATTTTGTAATATCGTAATAATGTTTATCACATTAACTGTGCAAAGTGCAAAGATCATGAAAGATTGGTTTGTTATAATATTATGTACTTTTATTTCATATTTCATATTATAATATAATAGAGTTAACTCAACCAATCGGTTTTTAATATTGATTTTTTTTTCAATATTTTTGGTGTTACATTACTACGTGTCGTGATAAATGAGAGTAATGTTATGGACCTTGCAATGCAAGTGAGGATACTTAATCATGTAACGGGACAAAACGGGTGGCCTATACAAATAACTAGCGCTCTCTAAGAGTAGCCGGACGCGTCAACCACAATGCCATAGTACCTACCAGACATAGTAGGTACATTTTGGTTTTCAAGTTGAATGACGTTTTGTTAATATATAATGACATATTATGATCGATTCATCATCTATCAGTATTGAATAAAGTAAATACACACGCAATAACATACTAGTCGATGATTAATATATATATCAGAGGTAAAATGATTACATCGTGAGTAACAAGGAACCAGTATAGAGTGCGGGCCGTGAGCTCCTCTTTACGACGACACAACATTTTAGGACATTATGTAAAAACTACAACACAACTCGATAATCTAATAAATGTACAAATTAATGTACACGAGTCCAGAATGAATGGTTGTACACCAATACACGCAACGACACCGCGAACATAAAAAAAATACACTAACAGTACATTGTAGTAACAGCCCAACTACCTGTTATCTACCGTTCACGAACTACAGATATACCGGTCGGAGACACGCCGCCGGCACGACACCATACGATACGTACGTCATTACCGATCCGACCGATTCACCGACCGCCGCATTTTTCACGTTATCAGTTTAACTTAATCGTCGCCGCCTAGAGGATCCCGCCGCGGAGTCCTCGCACTTAGTATCATCTTTTCTCTCTTTACCCGCCAGTGTCAGTAGTGGTACGGTTCGCCCGTACTGTTCAAGCTACACACTCAAGGTATAGGAGAGGAAGAAAACTTCCCCAACACCCTGCTACCTTGGACTCTACGGTGATACAGCTCACCACTGTATTGGTCAAGCCGTATGTCTCCGAAGTCCGAATAGTTGCGGATAAACCGTCGCCGTCGCTATTCATGCCGCCGCCGCCGATATTTGTGATACGCCGTCTTTATTTCTGCGTCATTAAAGTTTGTTGTTGAGGATCATCGGAGGTATAAAAACTTAACGATTCAGCCATCGAGGACGAGTTTTCGACACCGCCCGATCGTTGTCTACGTATATTTGCTGTCGACATACTTCGCGAGCTAACAAACAGACCGAACGTCTTTTGTCGCAGTAAAAACCTGCCGCCAACACTCCAATCATTTGCATACACAGATATAACCGTGAGTCTTGTCTTTTTGATTTATTTTGAAACGTATTAAAAACTATTATCAGCTGTAGCTCGAAGAGCAGTCATTTTAAATAAAAAAGAACATATTGTATTAAAAACACAACATTATGTACATTCAACCTATTATTACTGTGGCTTGAACAGCAGAAATATTATATTAAATTGTAAACACATAATATCATACATTATAAATTTGTGTAATAATAAAAACACACCAGCTATTATATAAAAACAAATACCTGTGTTTTTCATCGTTACAATCAAAATTAAAAATAGAAAATATATAAGGTAAAAAGAATTATATACTTAAGTATTTGCAAATTAGTATATTTTTTTAAAAGTATTTTAATATTTTTATTCGACTACTTTACAATATTGATAATAGTAAGTTTGTATGTTATTAATACAAAAAATCTGAGGTTCTTTCGTTATGCAGAAAATGAATTTGTTACATAGGTATGTGAGATCTTGACGTTTTTGTGCGATATAAATTTATTTTGTTTATCTCGTTTTGACGTTCATGTATTCTATTGTTTCAAATGTGGCGCAATTTCTGTGTTTTTTTATTTTTGGTGTAAATTATATAATACTCCTTAGTATTATTAAACTGAATTAAATCTCCTTTCTAATTTTTATTGTATAATATTAATATATTATGCTCATGTGCTCGTGTATCCCGTGTGGTTTCATAGTTTTCACACAGTGGATCATTGGATGTATTTAAGCTATGTTACTATCGATTTCGATATGAAACTGTGTGCAGTAACTGTATTGTGAAATGTCGTTATCAACTGTTTGGTCTTGTACAATTATGTATATTCAGACCGGTGCAACTAGGTTTGGTAAAATCGAACTTGACTGAGCAATCAAAATACGGTATTACTGTACTAAGCTTAATGGACAATTTTGTGTAGATGATGTATAGGTAGGTATTTACCTAAGCCTTTCGACCCTTTCGTAGGAAATCGATTTTGGCGGGCAATCCACCTGTAGCAGATTGGATGGGACGGATCTCTTGATGTACGTCTGCAGCTTTGCTTATTGCTAGTTATGTTCATGTCTACTTATAGTCTAATAACAAATTTACCTTAATTGCTTTTGATAACATAATTGTTCCTCTGATAGAGTGTTTCGAGTTGAAAGCAATAAATAAAGTACAAACAACAAATCTATACTAGTTGCGAAATTAACGAACGCGTAAATATTATAATTGAGAGAAAAAACTATCGATTATATTTGACATGTGGAAAAATCGAATTTCTCCGACTAATATCTATAGATAATATGTATTATTTTTATACGTTTTTGTGGTAGTGAATTCATAATGATTAAAGACCGGATTTCGCATAAAATGTATTTACAACATCATATACATGCAGCAAATGAGTGTCCACAAATCATTACTTGATTGATTACATATTTACATTTTATAGTGCATATTTTTGCATATTCTGACGTTTGTGCATTTTCTACATATTTTTGCATATGTTAACAAAAAACCGTACAAATATACTTAATGATCCAAACAAATTTTGAGAGAATGATCTTGCTTATATTATAGAAAATTTTTATGTATCGGTTGAAAGTATCAAAAAGCTTGAAACCTCTAATTTGTTCATTGTAGACTCGTTAAAAATGTTATAACAAGTAAAAAACTCTATCAATTAACTTCCTACTAATGCAAATAGTACAATAATTAAAACAAAATGTTAAAACGTTTTGAGTAAAAATAATGGATTAATGGTTTTAAAAGAAATTTCGAAAATACTTCAAGGTGCTAATTTCAACGATTTATCCGTTCCAAATATTATTCACCGAAATAATAGCCAATTTTAAATACGTTCCAATAACCAGTGTTGATGTTGAATACAGTTTTTCATCCCACAAGTACATTCTTTCAGATCTCCGTCATACTCGTAATTTCACAAAAATAAACATGGAATATACTTTGATAACTTACTGTTTTTCCAATTAATGTACTGCATTCAATTGTTTGTACCTACTTTTTTCCTATTTATGTCGCCAATGTATCTACTATATTTAATTTTAATTTAATTTATCTTACAATGTATTAATTATTAAAAACTAAATTATTATTCAACAAATTACATTTTTGAATTGCATATTTGCTATATTATACCTACATTTTACTTTTTGTTTATGACAATTTTAAATAAAATGAATAAATAATTATCACTAAAAAATTGAAATTAAATGTAAAATGTAATAAAAATTGAAATTTATTTTTGCCTGTTTTTTTTTTTTTTTTTGCATATTTTGACTTTTTTAGTGCATATTTTACAATTTAAAATTCATATATATCTGGTCTTTAGTTCTGATACATTTAAATATAGAATATTTAACTATTTACGTTGAGTTATTACTTGTGTGGTAACCTAACTCCTGGATATATAAGTTACCTAAATATTAGACTTTCATCTATTTTTTATGTTCAATATCAATGTTTTTTCGTGAATTGATAAATTATATCAAAATTTGATCAAAATATATTCAAAAGATTTATTGCAGAATAGGGTCTTATATTATCTTATCTTATCTTATCTTATCTTATCTTTAGTATTTTCTAAACGTACATTTTCTTTATTATAGTGCATTTTAAATTTAATATCGTTTTGCATGAATTTGATATTTTTCAAAATATTCTCAATACAAGAAATGTTGTTTTTACAGCTAGACCTCAAAAAAATATTTAAAAATTTAAGATATGTCCTTATTAAGTTAAATGTGGTTAAGGTTCACTTGTTTTTGAAAATCTGTAATTTTCGTGCCTTGGAATAAGATAATTTAAAGTATTTTAAAAACGGACTTCTTTAGTAAGATTATTAGGGCTTGAATCATTATTTTTTTATGAAGTTTTAACACTAGAACTATTGTGTGTGCATTGTTGTGATGTGATACATATGGCATGTTGAGAATAACAACTTGTAAATGCAATATTACACTTTGGCGTCACATTGTTATACCTATTATAAAAACCACTGTCTGCTAAAATTTTTCGTGCGAAACATAATTTTATCATTATAACATTTCTCCCTGTTTTATTCGCAGATAACATATTAATTTATAACCCTATTTAAAAATATGTTAGCTACCAATGCATGACGTTAAAATGTTGAGAAATGAACAATATCCAATGTATACATAATACATAGTATATAATTATACTATATTAGCTAACAACACATTTTATTTAACACTTGATAAAACTTAGTTGTGGTAGTGATTAAAAATAGTTGAATGGTTCATCAATTATTTATACGATGGTTTTAGTTTTTTGATTAATTGAACTATGTCCCTGATATTCATATTTTTTGGAACCATACCTTTTTATTAAAATGTTCACTTACTGTTTTATCTTTCTTGCATTTTAAAAGGTGTAGATATTAAGTCTTCATACTACCTACTTTATTTCTTAATACTTTTACTTTCGTAACGTTTTCTCGAGTTAAAAGTTTTGCCAAATTTTAAGTTTGAGTCATTGGTTTAACTTACATCCATATCAGCCGAATATATTATTTCCTAGAGTTACTTATATGTAGTTTAAAGCAATATTATAAATTCTTTAAAATAATATATGAAATTATTGTCTTAACTTTCCAATAGAAAAACGCATTGTACTTTTTATTTGTATGAAATTAATTTCTCATAATAATAATATACTGTGGATGCGAATTATTTTTAATATAGATATTTAATACATGAAATAATTAATAATCAGTTAGACATGAAATATGTTATTACATATTAATTAAATGATTTGAGATTTGATGTAATAGAAAGGCATTACTTAATTAGTTTAAAATATGGTCGATAATGCAACTCGAAGAGTGCATTTTATTAAATTAAGAGGATGCTACATTATATCAGTATTTGTTGTCTTCAACTTACAAACGTACAACATGGCACATTTTATAAAAATCAATTCTACACTGATATTTTTAAAACTGTAGTGAATTGACCTACAATAAAATGTAAAGGTAAGATAATTTTCTACGCCATCTTGAAAGCTTGTATTGATACTTTTTATTATAAAGCAAGTTATGAAAATTTTAAAATAGTACATTTTTCTGTTAATTTTAAAATGATTTGCCTCAGATTTGTTACAGAGACAATACTTTGTGTTATGTAGTCCCCTTAATAAATATTAGTCGAATGTGTTTAGCGATACGTTATTTAACGAATAATAGTACCTTAGTTCTAGAGGGTTATACTACATTTATTTCAAGCGAAAAGTTTTAAGAGATTTTATACTTAAAAATTGATGGAAAAGTGTGTTTAGAACCATTAATGTTCGGTAGGGGGGAAACGAGGAGGATTTAATAACGTCGATACCTGGAAGCATTTGTGCACTTTCACAACTTAAAAACGCTTTCGAATCCAATTAAATATGAACTGAATATTCATCGAATGCTGAGAAAACTAAATTTATCAATAAGGACGTGTTGAGCAATTTTTTTAATTTTTTTTTTTTATTTTTATAAATACATAATCTGTTTTTACTTTTTATTAAATAAAGCAATATAGATATACTGAAAATTATAAACTTTTTAATAATATTTTCATCTTATTATTGACAATCTATTCAATGCTAAATGTTTGAACGTGATCACACATTATGTGTGTAAGACACATGGTATTAATATTAAATTAATAGTGAAAATCAGTTTTGGTCTGTATAAATTATCATAATAATTTACGGATCAATACGTGGTAATAATTTCATATTTAAATTATTATTATTGTATTCAAACATTATCGCGTATTATGAAATCACGTTTCAACAACTCTGTAGGTTTCTATTAAACACAGAGTTTCTAACTCTGAAGTCACTAGTTGCACATTAGAATACACTAGGCACTAAATTAAAATTATTCTTATAAGATATACATTTAAGGATTTAAGTCCACTAATTACAAACATTGTGTTTATAATATGCATAAGAATTTAATGATTTACAATTTTTATTTAAAAATAAGATATAATCGAATATTTGAACACTATAAGAGTATTTTATTTTTCATTACGGATACAAGCTACGGTTACAATAGCCTAACCTAACAAAATGGTGTTTTTCATTAGCGTTTTTCATTATAATTTTTGTTATTAATATTTCATCATTATTTAAATGAATTGAATTATGGGAAAAATAGGTCGACCAATAATATTGATGATACTGATCGATAGGGTTTAGACCGCTTAAGCGCGTTATTGAAGAAAATCTACGTGTTGCGGGAAAATGTTTAGTTTTACATAATTTTTAAATCAAACATAGATTTACCATAATATTGTTTTATGATATTTTTGTGTTGTTAAATCTATTTACCTAACATTCGCAGTTTAATTTCTTACCTATTACATTTATACACATTATTTCGATACTTATGGTTTTCATATAATTTTCTTTCACTAAAATAAGTTTTCTTTATTAATTAAATATTTGTGTTTGATAATGGACACTTTTAACACAAAACTACTCACAATTCCATTACTGCGAATAATTACAATTTTGCCACTTCTTATTAATGACTAAAATTTTGACCTGATATTGAAAACTCCAGACAGGAACATTAATGTTTTTATTTATATTTAATAAGGCATTTACTAAAAACCAGGTTCATATCCGGAAACACGGAAGTTAAAAAACATAACATAACGTAAAGGTATATATCTGTTTTTAAAATAAAACATTAGTATTTATTTATTTCAGAATGCATCTCACACATCGCACATGACATCTCTAGGGAAGCTACTGTGGGGGCTTAAAGGATTTTTGTTTACTTTTTATTTAAATTTGATGGTATATATGTATAGGTATTAGGTACAGTATTATAGCATTACCTAAAGAGATATTTTTGGTACAATGCATTGAATTTAGGAACTTCTAAAATCAATAATTTCGTATACATTACAATAATAAATTAATCTTGAGTATGTTTTAGACTACCTATATAGTGTGCCTAGAAAACATGGTTTTGTAATTTTGTTGCACATTCACGACAATAATATATTGAAATATAATGGATTTTTAAATCTGAATTCACTTTTTTCAAATTTTATTGTAACGCACTCATTATATTATTATATATGTAAATGTAATGTGTTAAAAAATTCGGAAACGCTTTAATTACTGTTCGTACATTTTTATTAATACCTACCTTAATACAGCAATAACAGATAACACTGCTGCACATTTATAAGATAAAATACTATATCATCGTTTATTCACTTAGCTCGTTATTAGCTATGTCATATTATAGTTTGTTAGTCCTAATTATTATGAGTCGTCTAATGGGAATTTTTGTAAATTCTGTGTATAACAAAACATTTTGTGTTTACTGTAAAAGTGTAATTATTTTTATATCGTTTTGTAAATAGAAAGTTATAGATAAACAATTAATAGTTATATATTATATATATATAATATAGGTTCTAAAAACAAACAAACATTATATTTTATTTAATAATTAATTATTAGAGCCACTTGGAGAAGAAATATTTTCGGCTACATAAATATAAAATACGAGTAGTATTTTATAAGAGTTTTCATCGGGATAAAAACGTGAAACATTATCCAAGTCCACCTTGAAACGCTAATGAAAATTTATTTTGCGAAACAAAACTCGTAAAAACGTAACAAAATCCTATTATCCATGAGGCTGTGAAAACTCTAGTCGTACAGTAACACTGATGAACCTTACATTAGCACAACAACTACATTAGTAAAATTAAGTACACTACAACCACAGACAGCAATTTACGGTTCCTATGAACTATGAACACACTAGATACCGGCGAGTCTTTCTACTGCGAGCGATCGATATAAGTGAAATTGGACAGTCTTGGGAAATGGGGTAAAATATATACGGGTTGTGACGAAAATGGACCGACTTTAGAGAAAATGTCTACACAGTTATTGTATTAGATGCGTGAGACGGAACTATACCGGAACTAACCCAAATTGAAATCAATGTTGTGGCTTTATTTTATTCACTCTTTCCTCCTCCACATCCGGCGTGCTTCATTTTCGAATGATTATCGTCGCACGTGATGGTGATATACAACAACTACACATGACGCGATATGCGTACCTACGTGGGTGACAAGTAAATTGATTCCCAAAGTATAATCTAATATATATGTGTATGTATCTTCTCCGCACTCAGCAGTGGTATAAGACACAGCGTGTGTAACTGAACTCTAAACCGAGCGATAAACTGTTTGCTTTTTTTAAACAATTTATTATACGTGGAAGGAGGAACTATTCGAAGGAACTGTTTATACATAGGTACATATACAGGGTGTCCAGTGAGGATTTACCCATTGCGATATCTCCCGAAATAATGGTGATATCGAAATTCTGGTTTTGTAATACGACTCACAGGGATAAGAACTACAATTATTTCATATTTTAATTTATTTTAATGTTTTGGTAAAAAAGTTAAAAAATATATTTTTTTATTTTATTATTTAAAAAAAAATTTTGTTGAGTTTATTTTTCTGGAAATATTGACGTTTTAAAATTTTATTATCATTAATTTCCTGATTTTAGATTCTGAGCGGAGCGATGAATGTATTGATTTTACCATGATGTGTGTTTTTTTTTTTTTTGTGTCTGTCATCACGTTTTGGGGCAGTAAAAATGCTTCGATTTTTGACTTCAGTACCTCGTTCGATCAGAAAGTGAATCTAGTTGGTACTTTTTTTTTTTTGGGGGGGGGGGGGGGTCAAAAGTGAAAAGTTCTTAATACTTTTCTAAATAATCGAGAAAATTTTTCGACAAAATCGATTTTGGTTTTTGATGTAACTTTAAAACGAATGACCATAGATACATGAAATTTTCACCGAATGTTTATATAAGTACCTTTATCCTATCCACCATGCAATTTTCAAAAAATTTTGACTTATGTTGAACTATTCATAGGCATTTCAAATTTTCGATCATTATTAGTTTTTTTTAAATTAATATCGATAAAAAATTATATTTGTTAGGCTGAAAAGCTTGAAAATTTAATACAAGGCTCCTAACATATTTTTACAATAGTAGTTAAAAATAAAAGAAATACATAGTCACAATTTTTTTTTATAAGCATTCAAAGCTTGAGTTTTGCAACATATTATGTAAAAATCACGAAAATTCACAAATTATTTTAAGCTAGAAATTTATAAAATATTTTCCTTTTATATCTATGATTTGAAAATATAATACGTGGCTCCTATCATATTTTTACAATATCAGTTGAAAAATAAAAGAAATACTTAGTCACAATTTTTTTTTACAAGCATTCAAAGTTTGAATTTTCACAACTTGTGTAAAAATCACGAAAATCACGAAAATTCACAAATTATTTTAAACTAGAAATTCATAAAATTTTCTTTTTAAATCTAAGATTTGAAAATTTTTAATAATCTATAATATATTCTAGACAGATAATTCGTCTTTGCTCAGAATCGTTTTTCGTATACAATGATATAATATCATTGGATTCAAATTTAATTCCATCTATTACAGTAACCCACTTGTAACCTACTGTACAGCAGAGCGACATCCACGACTTACCCGCCTTTTTAAATATTTTTTCTAGTTTTGAAGAAATAAAATATGATTATAATTAATTTATAACACTATTAGGAACATGGAAAGTATTTGGCCGGCCGTATGGTAATGCGCGCGGCGCGGTGGGTCACATGTTTGATAACATTGCGGTGTTAAATAATTCACAATTTTTCTCGAAACTAAAAATATAATAAAAATCAGGGAATTAATGAAAAGAAAATTTTGAAACGTCAATATTTCCAGAAAAATAAACTCAACAAAATGGCTATCTTTAATTTTTCTAAAAATAATTAAATAAAAAAATATATTTTTTAACTTTTTTACCAAAACGTTAAAATAAATTAAAATATGAAATAATTGTAGTTCTTATCCCTGTGAGTCGTATTAGAAAACCAGAATTTCGATATCACCATTATTTCAGGAGATATCGCAATGGGTAAATCCTCACGGGACACCCTGTATGTGTATATTTATGCGAACGACCTAAAGTGGAAATCTAACCGAAATCAATCTTCGTCGATGATAAACGATCTGTAAATATACGTTCACACTAAATAATCATTTCGTTTTATACTGCCACTTGCATTTAGCGCGTGGGTTTCCGTAATATATGATAATAATATTTTTTGACCATTTATCATAATATTTTAAGAATATTCTGACCTACTACACCTTTCTAAAATTGATTATATTAAAATAACGACGAAAAAAAGCATAGCGCGGTGCTACTATACATATTGCATATAGGTAACATTTTTTTATAAATCTTGAAAGTTTATTAATATATAATATTTTGGTATCGTCCGAATGAATAACCGTATATTCATAGATATAACACGAGAGTTGTGGGTTCGGTAGGTGGAAATAGGTATAGTAATCTAAAAAGGTTATATAAAATATGCCTATATTATTATGGGCACTTAAGGTAAGACTGTAGGGTGATTTCGTTTCTAATAAAAAACCGTTCGTGGTACGATGATTTAAAAATGAATAATTATTATTGCTACCTAAATTATTTACACTCCACCACATTTTAAGAACACATACGTCACTTATCTTTCTCGGCATCGGAATTTGTATACGTGAAAACCGAAATTGGATATATTTCTTACGACTGAATGTGATATTGACACGATTCAGTAATAACAACAAAACATAATGTTACTATATATTTTGATTCACCGTATTTTATTTGTTTTAAAATAAATTATTTTATGATTACCTACAGTACTAACACAATATATTTTGTACTCTGTTAAACGTACGATGGTTGGAAATTCACTCGAATATCGTGGAAAATAATGTATTGTAAAATTATCATATAATTTTTTAATAATATAAATAAATGCCTTACGAAATTTCAAAAATTAATTGTTTGAGTAAAGACGTTTCTATTCTTCTACGCTAAAAACTTTTGCACTGGCTGCCATTACTTTAATTGATGGAAATCAAACAATACACTAATATATTAGAACACCATAAATATAAAATACGTTAAGTTTTAATCTTATTTTCACTTCCAAAGTTGAATTCACAAACAAATTTTTTAATTATCACATATTATCAAGTACATTTTAAATATAATCAAACAATGCGAGCAAATGGTATAATCAGTTTTTTGTTTGTACCAATTTTAAAATACAAATTTATTGATTAACTATAAATCTTAGATTGTATGATTATTATTTTCAGATATTTATCACGATTCATAACTTAAAGGTTATATATTATCTTAAATCATAAGTTATAATAAATACTTCTAAGTTTAATATAATTTAATTTTTAATTCGATTTAATATTATACTATTATAGTATATTGTTTATGATCTACCTATGTTATTTTATAAAACTCAGAGCTATACGTGTATTAATTTTTGAATGAACATTAACGATTTTGGATCCTTGATATTATTTTTAAAGTATTATAATGTAATTTAACCTCCAAAATACATGTACAAGAATGTAAACATATTTTAAAGTGTAGCAGAATTGCCTATTTAAGACGCCGTGTTAAAATATAATATTTTATGCATTTTGAAACAAATATTTTATATTTTCATATAATTTAAATTTTAAATTTTAAACTTTCTTAATATATTATTTTTAATAGTCAGTATACAATCTTTCGATGAATTGAAAAAAACATGACAACCTTTTCGATTTTTGAAGATTTCGGTTCTTGATTACGGGTCAATTGGTATTTAAAATTTTTGCGGACTCCTTAATGATATTTTTGAATGTAAAATTATCATTTTAAACAAATAGTAATCACTTTTGAAGTAAATATAGAACTATATTTAATCGCTGTACAACATTTTCTTTGACTGGTAAAAATAATTCAAGTAACTTATAAGTTGATCTATCTTTTATTTTAAAACTTAATTAAAAAATGATAACATTCATAATATCTATAGAATTGGACAGTGGGAATAAATAATAATGACTGTTATTACAAATGTGTAATAAAATGAAAATATAAATTATAATTTTAACCTAATATGATATTGTATTTGCGATGTATAATGAATTCTAAATTTATAAATATTAATTTTTATTTAGAAGGATTAAATTATTAATAGTATTATATAATAATTAGGGCTCAGATTTATATGTATTAAAAAAACCAAAATATATAAATATATATGTAATAATAAATCACTTTATATAAAAAATGAAAATATGGAATACGAAAAAATTACAAAAAAATATAAAAATAGTTTTATAAATCACACAATTATCGAATTTACTTATTTTACTAATATTATTCATCTTGATCTTGATCTTGAAAGCAATGAGATATACATGCTCAAATTGTCAAAGTTAAATGATCTACGGTTTGGTCGTAAACTCGTAACACAGATTTGTACCGACTGAAGGAGCGCTCGAATTCCACCGAGGTTATAGGTGCAAATTTCATATTTGCAATGTCCAAAGCAGTGAGTTCAGCCGGAAATATTACCCCATTCATTTCGCAATGTGTATCTCTAATTAATTTTAGGCATTCTAAGACAGGATTTTTATGTAATACGCTGTTTTGATAATTGGTATTATTTTGTTTACGTACTTTTTGAAACATAGGAAAACGAATACATTGTATACAAGTATACAACTATTAATTAATCGTAAATTGTCGAAATATGTAGGGAAAAATGGAATTATTGAGAGATATGTAAAAATATGTACTTATGACAAAATATGTAAAATAAAATATAGTTCATTACAATGGAAATACCTTGAAACGAATTTATCACTTACCTAAATTAATTTATCAAGTCACAGTAAAAATATGTATTTACATATAAATCCGAGCCCTAGTAATAATGTAATAACTTATTACTAAAACAGATATGTGAATTAGTATTTTATATCTGTTAATGGTTTTTCTCATCTTTGTTTTCTTTGGATGTATACATTTTTATGATTATTAATTGTGAATTAAAACTACAAAATAAAATATAAAAACTGTAAATAATATAGTTGTTAATAATGTAATCTTAACCCAATGAAATAAAAATTTTGTACTCCAATAGCCTATGTCGCCGAGGGTATATTTCGTAAAAAATAAAAAATAGTATATTAAATATTAAGGACATAATTTAACATAAACGTATGGCTGCATAAGAATTGCGTCCCAAAATACAAAAATATACATCGCGATATCCTAGTTGCGTCCGTGGTTTTTGCACAACACATCTGAGTTGCGTCCGCAATTTTTTCGCGACAAGTACGAGTTTCGTCCTGGTTAATAATTGATTAATTGGGTTAATAGTATATACATATCTATACGCTATAATATACATATTTTCCTTCCCACTTTTACAGACTGAGGACTGCCATTTGTATAAATGGTGTGGTTAAATTATTTATTGTTCTAAAATGAAATGTTAATTTTATTAAATGGTGTAGTTAAAAACTGTAATTGTATATTATTTTATAAAATGGGTAAATTTTGGTATGCCGATTTTTGAACGAAGTAAGACGTGTTAATTTGTGTTGATTTGTCGAACATGGAATGTCAAAGTGTGACTGATGCTAACATGGACATAATTAATTTCCAACAATAAATTGTAAGGGTGTATTTATAATTTCCGGGACACATAAGGTATCGATAATTGAGATATCTATACCATCTACGAGTTTATCACCTTACATTATTCTCAGTCGCTGAAAAACCTGTGGACGCAACTCGTATATGTGACGAGAAAACCGCGGACGCAACTCGGATGTGTCGTGACAAAATTGCGGACGCAACTCGGAAAAAATATCATTTAGGGACGCAATTTGAATGCGCCGAAACGTATAGATCGATTGAACGTGCAAGTTACATAACTTACGTTTATTTGTTTTCAACTTATATAATAAATTCACTATTGAATCATCACCTGATCAATATTCAGAACCTAATTTATTATATATTATAATATGTAAATATATGCATTTACTATATATGTGTTAATAGTGTTAACTACAGTATTAGAAGTATCATCTAATAATATAGTTTCACGAATTATTTGGATGCTTAATTAAAATAGTTAAATATCTGTTTACCTCATAATGTTTGGTAATAAGTTATTACTAATAACCAATGATGGGTTATATTAAATAGTGTATTATGTTATTAACATAACTAACTAACTCTATACTATATCCCTACATAGTTAGGCGCCAAGTTATATAATTACATACAAGTTCATGATATTTGATTATTTTTTCTCCCAGCCCATCACATAAATCAATATAATGAACTCGAGTGAAAGTAATAATAATATATAATTGGCTACTGTTTCATGTCGTTGAACTCCATTGGCGCAGTTAAAAATCACATGTATATATGTATATAATATAGTCACATAAATGATAATACTTCTAAATGAAAATTAAATCTATTTGGTATTGAGTTAATGATCGTAATAAATTTTAACTCTTCGTCATTGACTAAAAGACCATAGCAATTATAATTTTTTATGTATTAAGATTAAATATGTATGTAATACATAATATAGTATTAGTTTAGAAATAGTTATATTACTTTTTTACTGCAAATTATTAAGATGGTGTTTTTTTTTTTTGTAAATTTTTTATGTTTATGTTAGCATCTGAAAAATATGAATGAATTGTTTCCAGTTATTAACATGTAAATAACTAAAGATAATAGTCTTAAAAAAATTTTTTTTTTTTTTTTAGTAAAATATTAAAAAGTCGAAGTAACATAAAAGCTCGTGTTTATTATACCCTCAAAATTTTTAAAATTGTTTGAAAATTATGAAATGTATATAAATCAGTATTTATTACTAAATAAAACAATTTTCAAATCAATAAATAGCTCCAATATCTTTCAAGCTCATCTGGGTAATCTTGGTCAATTTTATATTTTTATAATATAAAATACAAAGTATCGACAGTATCGACTTTCGTGAAGGTCTGACGTGCGTTGGTAGTCGTGTCTTATCCCTGATTATCGTCCGTGCGTCTCGTTAATCGTTTTTTCCGTCTTGAAAAGTATTGTTAACGTACTCCATCATTATTGAAAAGTGTTTCGGTCATTACCTTGCTATTATCTTATACTATAAATTGTTCAAGCTGAATCCGCCACATTTCTTATCTAGTCAACCGCCTTATAGCTGGGCAGTAGTCATACGTGCGTTTGACCTTGATAAATTTGTACGTGGTAAGCTGCCCGTCGTTCATCTGCTCCGTCATATCGTGTGGCCTAACTCAAACCTACCGGGCGTCTAGCATTAAACTGGTTGCCTACTTCATCATTATAAGGTACATTATTCTTACTTTGTCAAATAATATGCCTACAACGCCTATGATCACTCGTTCAAACAAAGGATCTAACTCGACATCCATTACTAAGAAGGTAGTTACTTTAGATGATATTTAGAAATCCTTGATTACTATTCAGGAGAGTGTTTCTTCTCACGATAAAGAACTTGAAACTATTGTAAATAATATAGAAGGATTTGAAATTAGTCTTAAATTATTCTCTACTGATATTGATAATCTTACCACTGAATTAAACCTTGTTAAGGAGGAAAAATCTTCGTTAGCTCTTGAAGTTAAATCACTTCATGAAAAAGTCAGCAAGCTGGAGTCTGAGCACCATAGTGGTCCTGCCACATATGAATATAACATTTATCAAGAGTCTCTTGAAAGAATGTCAAAGGCTAATAATTTTATGATTTTCAACGTTCCCCTTTCGGCTAATGAAAATTCTGAAACTTTAAATACCATGGTTGATGACCTCTTCCAGGACTTGGCGATCCAATGCCCCTATACCTCAGTTAAACGTATTGGCCCAGGGGGATCCCGTCCTCGTCCTATTGTTGTTTAGCTCAACTCCCAAACAGATGTCCATATGGTTCTTAAGTCTAAACGGAAACTACGGAATTTTGAGCGTTGTAAAAATGTATGGTTTCACGAAGATCTTACTCTCATGCAACGGAAGCAGCTGTCTGGTCTCCGCTCTGAACTTAAGCGTCTTCATGACAGTGGTGACCATGGCTGGGTTATAAGAAACTCATATGGTTCTCCAAAACTGGTTCGAACTAATCCTGGACAATCAACAACGGAAAATACAAAAAACTAATTGATGGCCGCGGCGGTAACAAAAATAATATTGTAGATAATACTTGTTTGTGTGTAAATAATTCTCTTGGTTTTTATCAAAACTGCAGAGGACTTAGGACTAAGTTATTTAATTTTAAATGTAATACTTCTTGTTTTAATTATCCGTTCATTACATTAACTGAAACGTGGCTTAATAATGATATAGCTGATGGTGGACTAAATTTGTTTAATTATAATATTTTTAGATGTGACCGAAATAACACCACTAGTGGGTGTTCTAGGGGTGGAAGGGTCCTTGTTGGCATAAGTATTGATCTCCCCTCATATCTAATACCTGTTAATTGTTTGAATATTGAGGCTTTGTTTGTGAGCTTCACTCTAAGCGGGAAAAAGTATAAAATTAGCAGTGCTTACCTACCTCCAAAATCTCCTCCTCAATCCTATGAGACCTTTATGTCTACTGTTGAAAATCTACTTTCCATTTATTCTGACCATTTGTTTATCTTCTGTGGTAATTTTAATCTTCCAAATGTTTCTTGGTCAAATGACAACCATGGTCTGATTTATTCTTCTACATCTGGATATCTTATTAATTGTCTTCCGGAGACTTTTGCATCGAATAACTTCTTTCAGATCAATGCCATTTCTAATAAATCTGGGTCACTATTAAATCTTATCTTTGTAAATCTTAATCAGTATAAGGTTAAAAGCATCGGTCCCAGTGATACCAGAAGACCGCTATCACCCTGTGTTGTCCATAGACTTTATTCCAGTCACCAATATACCAAAAATTGATTCTTCTCATTGCTACTTCAACTTCCGTAAGGCAAATTATCCTCTTATAAATAAATTTTTGTTATCTTTTAATTGGTTAGAAACTTTTTCTAATTTAGATATTACTTCTGCTGCTTATGTACTTTTTGATGCGCTACATTTGTCCATTCTGTGACATGTCCCGAACGTAAAATTCTCGATCTAATTTTCCTTCATGGTTTTCTAAAGAACTAATCAACCTAGTATTTCAAAAAAGAAAAGCTCATGCAATCTTTAAGAACACTAACAAGCCAGATGATTATCAAAATTTCAGTTTTCTTCGGGCTAAATATAAAAGCTTGAGTAAACAATGCTACAAAAAATTTATCAGCTCTACTGAAGAAACATTTTTGTGCTTATCCATCTAAATTTTGGGATTTTGTTAGAAAGAATAAAACAGGTCAGTCTATTCCCAGGACAGTCAAGCTCAATGGTGTTATGAGTAAAAATAATAATGAGACAGTGGACTTTTTCTTTAAACATTTTAATTCTGTATATTCTGTGTCAAATATCAACTATAAAACTGAGTTATCCCAATCCCTTATTCATGATCTTCCGAGCAACTGTTTCTTTTATATATCAGATGTTGAAAAGGTTTATCACGCCTGAAAGGAAATAACTCTATTGGCCCGGATGGTATCTCAGGTGATTTCTTATTCTCGATCAGATCGTCTATATGTTTCCCTTATGGCTTCTATTTCGAAAATCACTTGATTCAGGATCCTACCCTGAAATACTCAAACTTAGTTCCATAACGCCGATATTTAAATCTGGTGATATTTCTAATGTAGCTAACTATAGGCCAATAACTATCATCAGTCATATAGGTAAACTGTTTGAATCCTTAGTCTTAAATTCTATCCAATCTGCGGTAAATCAAATCATAATAGATTAGCAACATGGGTTTCGCCCTAATCGGTCAGTTAACACATGCAATCTAGTGTTCACTGATTATGTGTTTGATGCCTTTGCAAAAAAGAATCAGGTTGACGTCATTTACACCGACTTCAGTAAAGCCTTTGATAGGGTTAACCATGCTGTTCTTATGAAAGTCCTTGCCAGTAGTGGTTTTGGGGAGCCTTTGTTATCATGGTTCAGCTCTTATCTATCCGATCGCAAGCAATTCGTAAAAGTATTTGGTATCAAATCACAGGTATTAAACACGCCGTCAGAGGTACCTCAGGGTGACCATCTTTCCCCATTACTTTTTATATTGTTTATTAATGACATAAAAAAAGTTATTCGCCACAATAAATTCTTACTATTTGCAGATGACTTTAAGCTATTTCTAGAAATTCGCTCAGTACATGACTGCCAATTACTTCAAAATGACTTGTGGGCACTGGATGCCTGGGCTGTAAATATTGGTTTGGATTTTAATGTCTCCAAATGTTGCTCAAAAGCTTTTTATAGAGTTCGGACTCACTTGGATTTTAAATATTCACTTCGTGAAACCTATCTTGTCATTGAATCGAATACTGTGAAAGACCTCGGAGTTTTCTATGATAGTAACTTAAATTTTCATAACCATATGGATGCGACATGCTGTAAAGCTTTAAAAGCTCTTGGATTTCTTAAGCGGGTTTGTAACGAATTTAAGTTGATAACTCCACTAAAAGCCTTAAATTGTGCGCTCATCAGATCTATTCTTGAATTTTCTGTAATTATATGGAACCCTCACAACACAAGCAATATGAATCAACTTGAAAGAGTCCAACGGAAGTTTTTGAGTTTTGCAGCATGTCTATTAAATATTGAACATAGACCTCATGATTATGATGCAGTAATAGATAGGCTAGGCTTACAGTCTCTGTACAAAATTTTTTTTTTAAATAGCGTGATCCATTTTTGACCACACATTTTTTGTTGTTATTTTTTAATGAATTTTAGTGGTTGAATTTCTTTTCCGAGTTAAAAAATGATCGAGTTATAGCAATTTGATTATATGTTATTTGCATGGGTACCTATAACAGATTATAAAATACGTAGTTGGTAATAATAATCTGTTATACCCGTGCAAATAACATATAATCAAATTGCTATAACTCGCTAATTTTTTATGCGCATGCGCAAAATTAACTGTCAAAAAATAGTCTAATTATTTGAAAATGAGTTTAATAATGTTTATTAGTTAGCCGAAAAAGCAGAATTGAAATATATAAAGCCTACACATAGTTATTGAGTGTTTCCACTTATCGTGATCACACTGTACAATAAATACATAAGTCACAGGATTTGTATCAAGCCGAGTACTTGCGATGACGGCGTAACTGTTGGATGTATTCACAACTGACAGCAGGAACACGCGTTGACGATGATGATTGATAATTTCGGTAGGGACGAAGAGCGCGCAACACGCAAAACTTCTCTAAATAATATTTAGTAAAAATATATATGTGACCGAATGGGGACAGTACAAAAGGCACTTTAGCGTATCAGTGACGACGAGGGCGTACATGCGGCTAAGAGAACATGTGGTCGAGTAACGATAACATAATACAATGACCTTATATCTGTATTATGAACAACGGTGACGACTAGGGCGTACGCGCATTTTATTCCGATTTTCTACGACGGCACAACGCGAGTAAAAAACCCAACTGAAGAAAAAAGAAAAGCATATTTTTTTACGACGATTTAGTTAGTAAATTTAAGATATTATATTACTGTAATTGATAATAATTGTAAATTATTATAGATTTCAAATTTCACAAAAACGTATCGTAATGTGTTTCTTAGTTAAATTTATGTGATAATTTTTTAGATTCTGAACGAAGTGATGAAAGTATTGATTTTACAATGATGTGTGTTCTTTTTTTGTGTCTGTGTACAGCATAACTAGTCGAAATAATGCTTAAATTTCAAATTTTGGGGGTGGTTTCCGATGTAAAAATGAATATCCTTTGTGCATTATAGAGGTCAAAAGTAAACATTTTCCAATAGTTTTCAAAAAAATCGAGAAAAACAAACAAAAAAAAGCGGGTAAGTCGTGGATGTCGCTCTGCTGTACAGTAAGTTACTGTAATGGATGGGATTAAATTTTAATGCAATGATAAGTATCATTGTATACGAAAAACGATTCTGAACGGAGATGATTTGTCAGTCTAGGACATATTATATTTAAATATTGTCATATTATATTATTCTATTTTGAAACAAATATTTTATTTTTCAATTAAGACGCAATTTGCATATGGCATGGTTAATCAATTAGTGTAGTTATCATGTAGTTATCATAATTCATAATACCTTATATATACGAATACCTGGTTTGAGGATAAATCGTTATAATTATGCGATTTCATAAAAATTTAAAACTCAAACGCCCAAAACATTTTTCCTATAATGACGCTTCAAATTTGAAGAGTCCAGTGCAACAACCTGGTATGTCCACTTATGGAAATTGTTCAGGAGAAGAAAAAAAAATTTAAATTCTTTAATATTTGTCATACACTTTATGTTTATATAGAAAACATTTAGCATTCATTTTTCTTTATTGATATTATGTATTCAAATTATAATTATATTAACACAAAAAATGTTATGACGTATAAATAAGATAAATTTATGGACTTACCAGGTTTCTTACTCTGAAATTTGGTTTTTTTCATTTTTAGTAAGATATACAATTTATTATATCGTTAATATGTGTGGTATTTTTTATATTTATTTTGAAAAAAAAATAGCATTCATTATTATGAATCAATAATATGAATTAAAATTACAATTATAATAACACAAAAAAAGTTATGACCTTATAATAGGATAAATTTATGGACTTACCAGGTTCTTGCTCATAAAATTGATTTTTATCATTTATCAGTATAACCAACATAATTAATTTCGGAGCAAAAACCTTGTATGTCCGGACATACCAGGTTCTTGCTCTGAAATGAAATAACCTGGTAAGTCCATTTTGCTTATATCTCCGTAACTAATAATCGGACATACCGGTTTGTTACACCGAATTGTATAGATTTATTTCCTCATAAAGAAACCACGATAAAAAATTTTTTTGAAAAAGTGGACATACCAGGTTGTTGCACTGGACCCTTCATTTTCTCTATAGCTATTTGAAGCAAAACTTATGGAAAACTTAGTGTTAAATTTTATAACCTTAGATATAAATACAAACAATATTATGAATTTTGAACTACAAAATAATTTGCAAATATTCATGGTTTTGACGAATTTTTGTCAATATTTGAAATTCAAATACTAATAAAAATTTAATTTGAATTTCCGGTGGACATTTTTTTTTGTGATAAAGATTGACAAATTTTTAAGGAATCTTGTATTAAATTTTCAAATCTTAGATTTAAAAAGAAAATTTTTATGAATTTCTAGCTTATAATAATATGCGAATTTTCGTGATTTTTACGTATGTTGTCAAAATTTAAATTTAAATTCTCGTAAAAAAAAAATGTGGCTATAAATTTCTTGTATTTTTCAACTGCTATTGTAAAAATATTTTTGGAGCCTTGTATTAAATTTTCATATCTTAGGTAAAAAAGGAACATTTTTTATGAATTTATAGAATAAAATAATTTACGAATTTTCGTGATTTTTACGTATGTTGTCAAAATTAAAATTTGAATGCATGTAAAAAAAAATGTGGCTATATATTTATTTTATTTTTCAACTGCTATTGCAAAACTATATTATGAGCCTTGTATAAAATTCTCAAATCTTAGAATTAAAAAGAAAAACTTTTATGAATTTCGATCTAAGATGATTTGAACATTATTGCCGTAATTGTTATGTATTTAGTCAAAATTTGAACTATAAATGCTTATAAAAAAAATGTGTGACTATATATTTCTTTTATTTTTCAAATGCTATTGTAAAACTATTTTAGGAGCCTTGTATTAAATTTTCAAATCTTAGGTATAAAAGGAAAATTTTTTATGAATTTCTAAGATAAAATAATTTACGAATTTTTGTGATTTTTACGTATGTTGTCAAAATTTAAATTTAAATACATGTAAAAAAAAATTGTGGCTATACATTTATTTTATTTTTCAACTGCTATTGTAAAAATATATTATGAGCCTTGTAATAAATTCTCAAATCTTAGAATTAAAAAGAAAAACTTTTATGAATTTCGATCTAAGATAATTTGAAAATTGCCGTAATTTTTACGTATTAAGATAATATTTGAACTCCAAATGCTAATAAAAAAAAGCCGTGACTATGTATTTTTATAATTTTTTAATCACTATAAGAACAACTTATGAGTAACTTTGTATTAAATTTTCAAGTATTTTGATAGGCCATAAAAATTTTATTGACACTTCAAAAAATATTTTTCATTAAAATTGAAAATTTTAGTTGTCTATAAATACCTCAAAAAAGTCAAAATATTTTGAAAATTAAATCATGTAAAGAAAATGCTACAAATATAAGTGATAAAATTTTCAATTATCTACGACTTATACTTTTTGAATAATAACAAATGTTTAAAATTGTTTGAGGATAAATCATTATCGTTACCCTATTTCGTAAAAATTTAAAATTCAAACGCACTTAAAATTTTTCCTAATTGTGAATTACTTACTTATTTATTTTAAGAGGACGCCACACCCGCATGTGTTGTCTCCGTCGTACAAGTGCGTAGCATAACAAATTTTACGTTCAGCAGACCACGTTTATCTCCGTTAATTTAAAACGTAGAGTGAATTGACCTGTTATAAAAATTAAAGGCAAGATTATTACCAAGGGCATCTCATAGGATTTTTATTATATTTTAATTTTAAACCGAGTTATGAGTATTTTTAGGTATGAAAATAATTTACAATTTTAAAATAGTCATAATTCAGTTTAAAATTAAAATATAATAAAAAGCCTATGAGATTCCCTCGGTAATAATCTTTCCTTTAATTTTTATAATAGGCCAATTCACTCTAAATTTTAAATTAACGGAGATTATCGTGATCTGTTGAGCATAAAATTTGCTATGCTATGCACTTGTACGACGGAGACAACACATGAGGGTGTGGCGTCCTCTTAAGCCCAAGAATAATTATAACAATGAATTGCTTATATGTGTTATTTATTGATCATATAAGATTTTAATCCGTCATTAGCAAATTAATATCATGCGGTCCCTTATTATACTCAAAAACCTTGGTTGTTTTCGTACATCATTAAAAAGTTTTTGCCATACCTACTTGGTTTTATTGAAAAAAATTAATTTTAATGTACCAACAAAAATTTAGCATTAAAATAACTTAGTTGAAGTGTTACGGTGGTACCTAACCTAGAATATTCTTCAAATGTCTTCTAATTTGCAGAATTTAACCTACTATTATTATTACCTATTTTAGAAGCAGCAAATTCATTGATTTTACATTGATGTACGAGTATTTGTGTACACGATATTAGTCAAAATAATGTTTTGATTTTCAATGTCAGTACATTTTCTGCTAAGTAAATATATAACAGGCGCTTTTGAGTCATCAAAATAGAAAATTCCTAGTAATGTGTATTAGTTTATTTTATAAATTTATATGTATGATAAAAATATTTTGCTATCTTGCTTACATATTAATAGACATATGAACTTTTAAATTTTTTTTCTATAAACATCGATAAGGTCAAAAATCTTGAAAACTTTAAACAAGATTACTTACAAGTATTTCATTTTCAGCCAAAAGTTTAAAAAATATTCAAGCTCATTTTTTTTGTTTTTAAATATTTTAACGAATAATAACCATATTAGTTATTTTTTTATAATCAAAATATAACAATAACTTTTAAAGTACCTTTTTAAATATATTTTATACACTATATAATTTCCAATTGAAATGTTTTCGGAAAAAGTTAATTAAAATAACTGTATTACCAATAGTAAAACAAATTAATTTAATTATTTAAATTATTTAACCCATTCAGATATGTCTACATTTTAAGAATAAAATAAACATTGGGTATCATTATATAAAAAATGCAATTAACAACGTGTAATGCATTAAGATCTTTATTACACGTAATAATATATTTACTACAAATTACAATAGGTACGTGATACTGTAGGCTTACTTATCCGGATTTTTTTTTTTATTGTTGTTTAACATGAATAATTATTTGATAATGAGAAAATATCGAATTTGAACATTTAATTTTCTCTTTAGTGATTTATAGACATGTAGGTATAGTTCACAATATGTAAATTAATTAAACTTACTTTCCTAGTAGTGCGTACGGCACTCAATTAATTCATTACAAAAATTATAAATTTTTATTTAACTTAAGTAAATCTAGAATGCAAAATTAATTTTACGAAAATCTTATATTATTCAATATATTATAAACAATAAATTATAATATAAATAATTGATACTTATACTATTATTCACTTGGTTGATCGTCGTTAATATATGCGAGGTGATTTTTTAGCATTCTCATCCAGCTTTTATACTTAAATTATACATATGTAAAAATTCTGTTTTTTTTTTTTTTAATTTTTTAACAAACTTGAAGACTAAATTTTCGAATACTTGAGATTTTTTGTACCACTTAGAATGACATGTGACAGTATAACTCCAGTTTCCAAATAGGAACACAAATTTTTCACTTTAAACTATTCCAAAAGTTTATTTTTATTATTAAAGGGAAAATGGGATAAGCATGTTTAAAAAATCATCATTTATACACAATACTCATAGTGGTACGTATAATATATAACTACATATAGGTTGAATAATTCACGACGCACAACATTAAATATTTACCTACCTATAAAAATAAATTTTTCGTATTTTGTCAGTAATTTCATAAAATGCCTAACTATTTCGGAGTTAAATGTATATTTTTTAATACCTTATATTTTGCAACATTTTTGAATAATGATCCTATATAAACATTTACAGAGGTTGATCTAAAAATGAACGTTTTGTTCAAAGGATTTGTAGAACGTATTTATGTGCACTATTCACTATTGTTTAATATAATATATTAGTTATTCATTCTAAAATAAACAACACTAACAGTGCTTTATAATTCCTGAAATAACTTTTACACCTATAATGCGTATTTAATTTATGAATATTATATGATAATAGTATATGGTATAATGTATTTATATTGAGTTTTTTTTGTCATTATAGGAGATATTCAAGTTTCCGTAGCAAATTTAAATACATTTGATTGAACAACTAGCAATAATGACTTTAAGCTTATTAGGACAGGTAGACTTTGACACTTTGTAATTTACTTATAGGTATATTAAATTATATGATTATCCCCTTTGACCGTGTCTATAGTTCAATTTTTTTTAATAGTATTATTCAAACTTATAACATTTTTTTGACTATAAATATGTTAATTTAAAAGTAATAATGGTTCTAAAGAATAATACATTTAGTTTCAAATCTTACAATCGGTAATCAGTACCTACTAATGCATGTTTTAAGCTTTTTGTTAAATACTTTAAAAATGAATAGTTGCATTCAGTGATCAATCAGTGATTAATAGTGAATGGTTTAAAAATCCATTGATTTAATATTATATTTAAAATAATTACCATTCGACAACTTCGGCATCAAAAGGCGCAACTTGCATTTTCAAATTATGCATTAAATATATCGTATTATGGAAATTTAAATTTAAAAAAATATCATCTACTATAAATTTGTGGTCTATATGATGAGTTCTCATTTGAAATATGAAATTTGTTATCGTCAAAGTACATGCCTCAAGCAGTATAAAATGATATCAAGAATATTTAAAAATTATGATCTTAGGACAACCCTTCAAATACTAAAAACTAGAATTCGAATAAATGTGCTATTAAAAGGGAAAATGGGGGGCGAGTATGATTAAAAAATCAATATTATTTTTAATTTTTTTCTACAACTAACTCATGACTTGTTTTATATTTAACGATTTGAAATTGTTTTCATCTGTTACATATTCAGCATTTATATTATATGATATTACACCTATACTGTTTATACTAACAATAATCATAAGTATCATATTACAATCGGTGGGGACTGTCCATCGGTTATTAGCGAGTAGAAATATATTGTACGTTATTACGATTTATACTGTTAACAATAAATGTCTATATAATACGTTTATGTTATTATTTATATTAATAATACATAACAAATTGGCGACCAAGATGGGATAATAATTTAATCGTAATCACTAGTACATTAGAAGTTTCAAGTATTGTATTCATACTAATACAAAATGGCAACTCCTAAGACAGAATCCATAACAAACTTCAATCAAGTTATTGAGTCACCTGGAAACTTTGAAACAGGTATGGATATCACAATTTTTGAGTCAAAATTGACAAATTTTTTTTGGCAAATGCAATCGAAAATAATATTCAAAAAAGAGCCATTCTATTATCATCAGTCAGTGAGGAAATTCACAAAGTACTTTTTAGTTTATCCTAGCACGCCAAACGATGTTGTGTATGAAACTCTAATGAAAAGTTTGAACAAATATTTCAAACCAATAAAATCGTACTTCGCGGCTAGGTATACATTTTATCAAGTTAAACAAAGACATGATGAATCGGTGTGCCAATGGGGTGTACATGTCAAAAATCTTGCTTCAACATTTGGGTTTTCAACGGAACTAACAACAGTCATTAGAGACATATTTGCTGTCGGAATGGGTCAGGACCAATCCAAGATCATCTCTGTTAGAAGATGAGGATGCCTCAAAAATTGGAGTTACATATTTAAATCTAACGGAAATTGTGACAGCCAAAGAAGCTGCAATAAATGACAAGAGTGGCTGGAAAAAAGAAGAATACGGAGACTTGAAGTACCAAAAAAAAAAAAAATAATGGACATACTGCCAAGCAGGGGTTCAACGCACATACAAGGAATCAAAAATCAAATGCGGGATTTGTAGCTGTTCCAATCACTTTCAAAAAGACTGCAGATACAAGAACTTTGAGTGCAACAATTGTGGTGAAAAATGTAATTTGTCCACCGTATGTAAAAAGGGTAAGAAAGAAAGGAAAAATATGATATTGATATAAAAAATATAAAATGTTTTACCTTGTTTAGTATTGAAAATGACGTAAGTGTCGATAGTATTATAAAAAAATATAACAACGTTTTTAAAGCTAAAATGGGCACTTTTAACAAATACGAAATTTCATTAAATATCAAAGTGGGGGCAGTACCTAAATTTTACAAACATAGGTATATTCCTTTAGCATTAAAGGGAAAAGTTGAAACCGAAATTTAGCGTTTAATCAAAAACAACATTTTAGTTACCGTCGACCACAGCGAATGGGCAACTCCAATAGTACCAATATTAAAACCAGACGGCACGGTTAGAATTTACGGTGATTTTAAAATAACAATAAATCTGGTATTAGAAGGGACTGAATACCCTCTTCCACAAATAGAACATTTATATGCAATTTAGTGGTTCAAAATATTTTTCGAAAATAGATTTAAAAGACGCATCTGAAGAATCCTAAAGAATCTGATCGCAAATATACCGCTATTAACACACATAAAGGTTTATTTAGGGTTATATGTTACCCTTTTGGAATAAAGTCGTCAGCAGAGGAGTTTCAAAAAGCTATGGAAACTTCCACAGCAGGTCTTGAGAGCATAAGTGTATTCCAAGACGACATTATTGTTGCAGGTTCCCCTATCACAGAGCATTATTGTGCTCGTTTAGACAAATTACTAAATGTATTGTCAAATGCAGGTTTAAGAGTAAAGTTGAATAAATACAAATTTATGCAAAAGTCAATTGAATATTTGGGTCACAGGTTAGACGAAAATGGTTTACACACACTAACAAAACACACAGATGTTATAAACGATGTCTTTGTCCCAGAAAATAAAACATTGCTAAAATCATTTTTAGGTTTAGTTACGTACTATATAAAATTTGTTCTAAACGCTGCAAATATTTTAAAACCATTGTACACTCTTTTACGTAACGGCAGTGAATGGAATTGGACACCAGAATGTGACCAAGCATTCAATAAGGTCAAACAAACTTTAATTTTGAAACCCGTATTGGCATATTATGATCATAATATTCCGATTAAATTCGTTGTAGACTCATCATCTTATACACTAGGCGCAGTTCTTTTCCATGTGTACCTAGATCGTACTGAAAAACCTATAGCATATGCATCAAGAGTTCTATCTGAGTCAGAATGTAAATTTATACAAATTGAAAAAGAAGCTTTAGCAATTATTTACGGGGTTACGAAATTTTATGACTATATGGTAGGCATTTTCTATTAGAAACCGACCATAAACCGTTAATATATATTTTTGGTGATAAGAAAGGTATTTACGCGTAATTTACGCGGCTAATAGGTTACAACGATGGGCCTATGTTTTATCATCATTCGATTTCGACGTAAATATGTGAAATCCGAAGATAATACAGCCGATTTTTTATCACGAATAAAAGGTTCAAAATTAAAAATTGAAAATCATAATTAAGAATGTATTAGTCTTAATTTTATTCTCGAACAATCACCTTTCACATTAGACTGGTCTAAAATAAAAATTAAAACAAGTAGAGACACAATTCTCGACAAAGTATTAAACTCAGTCAAAACAGGAGAATGGAATAGTGATTTTTCTAAACATTTACAACTTAATTTATATAATTTACGAAAAACTCAAATTGCAGTGGACAGGGATATCTACTATGGGGTTACCGTGTTATTATACCAGCTAAATTTCGAAATAATATACTCAAGGAGCTTCATTCATGTTATATGGGTTCTTCCAGTATGATAAGTTTAGCGAGATCATACTTTTGATGGCCAGGAATGGACAAAGAAATCGAAAATATCACACAAAGTTGCGACAATTGTATTAATGTCAGGCAAAATCCGCCAAAATCTGTAACATCACCTTGGAAATGGCCAGAAAAACCGTGGACTAGAGTGCATTGCGATTTTCTTGGACCATTTCAAAATAAATATTTTTTTGTCATTGTTGACGCAACCACAAAATGGTTAGAAGTATTTCAAATAAATTCGATGACAGCCGAAATTGTTATTTAAAAATTTTCAGAAACGATAGCACGATTTGGAATTCCAAAAACAATTACATCAGATGGTGCGAAATGTTTCACAGGTATTGAATTTCAAGCATATTGCAAAAATCTAGGTATATAGCATATGACAGGCGCTCCATTTCATCAAGAATCAAACGGCTGTGCGGAATCAGCAGTCAAAACAATAAATTTTTTTTTTTAAATGCTCGACTGCACAATCCCAATTAAATAAATTTCTTTTGATGTATTGCAATACACCTCATTCAACAACACGAGAAACACCAGCTAAACTAATGTTAGGTCGATCAATACGTTTACAATTTGACGCGGTAATGCCGAATACAAGTTAAGTGGTTATTGAACGCAAATATCACAAATAAACAATGGTGGTAATAGGATAGTATCATTTAATACAAGTGATAATGTTTTAGATAGAGATTATAGGAATAATAACAATAAATGGCAAAAGGGTAAAATTATCAAATCCATTAGTTGTAATACACACGATGTAGAGCTCGATGACGGAGCTATTTGGAAGAGACACAATGATCAATTACTCATTGATAAATCGCTGACACCAGCAAATAATTCAATTTCCCTAACCCACGTGTTAAAAACCTACAGTACCTTCCCTTACAGTTCCCCAGGCTAATGACCTCAGTAGTCGAAGCCTTAACCCTAATAAAAAAAAAAAAATCAATTTCACTTACACCCACTAGACAAATGAATGAAAATACTGAAAATATCGAAACCGTAGTTGCAAAACAAAATCCTGATACTATAATAATAAATAAAACACCCAGACCAATTAGATCTAGAAAACCACCTCAGCGATATTCTCCAAGTGATTATAATTAATGTAATTAAACTTACTAACACACTAACATAGCGATTAAGTAATACACAAAATACTACTTATATATATTTTTTTTTTTTTAAGGAAAAATATGTTGCATATTCAACATTTAAATTATATGATATTACACCTATAGGTACTGTTTATACTAACAATAATCATAAGTATCATATTACGATTCATATCATATTCGATGGGGACTGTCCATCGATTATTAGCGAGTAGAAATATATTGTACGTCATTACGATTTATATTACTGTTAACAATAAATGTCTATATAATACGTTTATGTTATTACTATTTATATTAATAATACATAACATCATCGATTATTGTAACTGGACAAAAAATTATTTTATAAATTAGATTTGTTGAACATTGTGGTCGTTACGACTATACATTACTATTATACATGCTTGTAATTTAATGATCTTTTTTATCGACTCGGAAAAATCAGAATAAGTAAACTTATCTCATAAAATAGCTAAAAATATGTTTGTGATGAATAGTTATTATGGTTATAGCTCGTCAAAACAAAATGTTAAAATGTTCATAATACGAAAATGGATGTACCTATATCATCGAGATTCATATCTTTATATTGTATTCGTTGCTATTTAAAAAAAGTGGTTAAGTTAAGGTAATCTATGATGGTTTTCGGAAAAATAATGTCAACTATGAAAATTTCATGAGTTAGAGCATTGATTGTTTTGTTTTTTCTTATGGTATTATTACATATCATTTACTAGCATTAAGCGTTGTGAACACCATGATAAAATTTATAGGTATCATTATAGTTGTATTATTAGTTTTTTTCTTGTTCTCCACAAGTTCATGTCGCAGTTCTCCACTTCTAAAGGCTGATTTTTTTTCCATTCTATATACAGAGTGTCCCGTGAGGATTTACCCATTGCGATATCTCTCAAAATAATGGTGATATCGAAATTCTGGTTTGGTAAAAAAACTCACAGGGATAAGAACTACATTTGTTTCATATTTTAATGTTTTAGCAAAGAAGTTAAAAAATATATTTTTATATTTAATTATTTCCATCAAAATTTAAGATAGCCATTTTGTAGAGTTTATTTTTCTGAAAATATTGACATTTAAAAATTTTATTTTCGTTAATTTTCTGATTTTTAATATTTTTTTTTAGTTTCGAGAAAAATTGCGAATTATTTAACGAATATTATAACGAATTATATAACGAATGTTATAAAACATGTGACCCGCCGCGCGCATTCAAATTCGGCCGGCCGAATACTCTCCGTGTTCCTAATAGTTATACATTTATAATAATATTTTATTTCATCAAAACTAGAAAAAATATCAAAAATCAAGAAATTAATCGAAATACAATCTTGAAACGTCAATATTTTCAGAAAAATAAACATTACAAAATGGCTTACTTTAATTTTTTTTTACAAATAATTAAATAAAAAAAAATATTTTTAAATTTTTTTATAAAAATATAAAAATAAATTTTAATATGAAATAATTGTAGTTCTTATCCCTGTTAATCTTTTTATAAAACCAGATTTTTGATATCTTCATTATTTCGTGAGATATCGCAATGGGTAAATCCTCGCGGGACACTGTATACTAACTAAGATTGAAAACTAAATGATTAGT
Organism: Diuraphis noxia; assembly: GCF_037042655.1. Taxonomy (NCBI): domain Eukaryota; kingdom Metazoa; phylum Arthropoda; class Insecta; order Hemiptera; family Aphididae; genus Diuraphis; species Diuraphis noxia. The sequence goes on along the minus strand of NW_028301715.1, from coordinate 3,959,274 downwards.
TTTTAAAATGACACTTCAGATGCCTACCATACATTTCAAAAGTTATTTATTTGAAAAAAATCTGAATGAGTTAACTATTCATCATATTGTAACAAAATTTAATGAAATAATGAAGAAAATATGTTTGATGATTATTTCACCTGGTAATTTCAAACATGAATTATTTATTAAAATAGAAAGTCTGTATATTAGGTATTGTGTGCAAATAAACAATAGTTATTTTATGTATGCTATTCTGTTTCATTAAATTCGTAATGTAGATGTTAATTAAAAAGTTTTCGAATTTTTGATGTTACAACAATGAAGATAAATCATTGTAATTTATTCATCTTTATTAAATTTACAATTTTTTTCACCATAGTACGTATGAAATCTTGAAATAAATAATAAGTCCAAATTTAAAGATCAGTATAAATAAAAACAATTTTTTTTAGCTTGATTTTACTTCAATAATTAATTATTATTTCAACATTGACATACGAGAAAAGTTAAATATCTATCTGCAAAAAACCTAATTTATATAGTTTTATTAATTAAAATAAATATAAGACCTGGGTGTAATAAAATTTAAAAGACAGGAAAGTTTAAGTTTATAAAAAAATTAAATAGTAATAAAAACATATTATATTGAAATAATGAAAATGCTAAGAAAGCAAAAGTTTTAAAAAAGTATTTGACTTAATATTTCTTATAATACATACAAATAAATTTCCATTTAAATTTATACGGTAAAAATATTCTTAAAATTCCAAAAAGTAAAAAAAAAAACAGTATTCTAAACGAAAGTTTAGAGACAGTTTTTTAACAATAATTTATCAATAAAGTTAAAAACTATTATGAACTTGTTGTTATTTTATGCTAATATTTATAAAACATATTAGGATACCAGATAAAAAAAAAAATGGGAACATTTAGACAAATAAGCTGAATAATATATTTTATAATTCTAAGCATGGATAAATAATGAAAAATCTTACTACACAAATAAAATTCACCTTATAATTCCAATAGCTACATAATCTATTAATATATATATATATATATATGATTGTATCCGTTAGATTTGACCGACGCTTAGATAATGAAATAAAAAACTTTGTTAAATTAAAATATCGCAAAAAAAAAATAGAATCAAAAATTAATGAGGATAGGATTTGTTCAAGTCATATTTTACAGACTAAACTGGAAACGAGATTTAATTAAAATCATTTAAACCAATATAGCACAATCATGTTGATCCTGTAAATAGTTTTGACCTATTTAGGTTCATATGATGGGTCAAATTCTTTGAGTATTTGTATTTCATGTAGCTTAATTTAATACGTTGATACTTTGACAAAATTCTTAATACACGTACAAAATTACTTTTATCAAAGTAATCTACTCTATTCTTAATTATTTTTTCCCTTTTTTAATTTTTAATTTTTCACATATTCGAAACAACCAATCCAGACACTCCTTTTTACATACTTATATAATTTATTATACTTTTTTTTAAAAGTCATTCCTACCATTCTTTTAAATTTCATATTCTGCCGTAGCCCGTAGAGTAAAGTTATTATTTTTAACGTGTTTATCTATACCAGTATCGATTATTGAACTAAATGCAGACAATAATTATTTATTATGTAAAACAATTAGTAGGCAATTATTTAACAAGTTTAGTGGCGTAGAATTTGCATTCAATCTATCCGTTCCCCTATTCATTGTTAATCAATTCACATTCAATATAGTAATTTTCAAATACTTATAAAATTATAAATATTAATAACTAAACTTTAGTCCGATAATCACGTTATTTTCAAATGATTCCGCTGTAGGATAATTAAATTTTTTTTAATCTCTCGGGTATTTATTTTTTATCAGTGATTTAACAATTTGACGGAAACATTTGTTTTGTATTGATATTCCTCCAATAATTGGAGAGTAAAGATGTTACCTATTATAAGAACGTTGCATGAACGTGAATTAGGTATGTGCAATATAATAATTTTCTCCGAGAAAAAAAATTAATTTTCCAAAGCAAAATCCAACACTTGTTGCCGCGTAATCACTAGTTTTACACGAAATGCTATATTCACCAGGCATAGATTTCATCAGGAAAATCTCGACATTTTTCACACTTCCTTATGTCTACTATATGGCATTTGCCACTTCTCCCCTACATCCCTCGTAAAGGAACCCAACCAGCAATGAGATCAATAGTTCGTCATTGCCTTCAACGATGCGAAACTAATAGCATAGAAATGTTGGTACACGTTTAGGTTGAAGGTGTTTTGACATTATAGTGCGTGGTAAGGGGCAGGTGTCTTGGCATAATATCAATAAGATACAAGTTAATCGCAAGATTGCTTTCATAATAATAGTTAGCTAACAAATTAAATATTGTAATGTATTCGGTATTTTGTTTTTATTTTATTTATTTGATGCATTCAGTTATACTGGAATAATAGTGTAGATGTAATAATATAGTTCTAGGTACTCGCCTTAGATATTACCGTCAAATACCGTTGTACATTAATATAAATACAATATAATGAGTATGTGATTTTTTTAAACCATTCTCTATGGTAAAATTCTAGTCGATTGTAGTTCTTCATGGATCTAATAGGTATAGTTAATAAAACATTCAATTGCATTTAATGATATTATTTACAATTTAAATTACATATTTTATACAAAGATTTAATCGAGACGTATAAAAATAAAAATGTTTTTGAATATTCTTCATTATTCCAAATTTAATTAGGATTTAAATAATTTAATATATTTTTAACAAAAGATTTGAGTACTGAAAATTAAAAATCGAAAAAGTGTGATACATTTTAACTATTAAACATTAATGAAGTTTTTGTAGAGTGACATTTATACAATTAGGTAACTGTTATAGTTGTTATTATTGTTGACTATTTAACGCTGTAGTCAATGAGTGTTTATTTTGAGAATACAAAATAATAATATTATGCTTTATTGATCCAATATTAATTGAAAGTATATTGGTTCAAAAGCAGTAATAGAAACAGTTGAACAATATTATTTCAGCTTAAGAAAATTTTAAAATATAATATTATTTCATTCGAACTTCAAACTCTAATACTAGTCAATGCTTTCTAAAAGATTTTGTACGAATTAAACTAAATTATGATAATAATAATGGCCAAGAGTAATATAGAAATTTTACAAAACTAACTTTGAATCCATTCTGGTGAAGTATACTAGTATTATATTTTGTGCATAAATGTTTTATTTAAATATAATATTATGTTTCCCTATAACTTGAACTATTAGCAAATGTGCTAATTGAATGTTAAATATATTATAGGAAAAACTTTTTTAACTGTTTAACCTTAGCTTGTTCAAAAAGTATAACATGTCTAACTCTTAATTTTCAATATCTAGGAACTGAAAAAGTGATAACGGTTTTGATGAGTTTTTCGGATAATTGAATAAATTAATGATCAATAGATACAATATGTACAGGATGAGTCTCGTTTAAATAATATTAGTTCATATTCGGAAGTATTAGAACGTTTTATCGTTTTATAATCTTACAGTTATTGTTAACGCTTAAAGGGTGTAATTCAAATTCGTTAGTTATGTTATCAAAGCACATTATTCATTGACCAATATTTACCTTCAAACTCATGTCGGCCGTTCGAGGATTTCTTTTTGAGTTTCTGAAAATGCGTGTTTGTGTTTTTGTTGGTATGTTGTCGTTATTCGAAAAGTTCCTATGTTCTATCATTTTATATGATAGAATACATGATTATGAGTTAACCCCGAGTTCGCCATAGAGGTGAACCTTCCCACTCGACCTAGAGTAGCCCAACTCAAAAGCTATTGATTAAGTTGTTTGGGCCACGTGAAGATTTACTGCTTGACCTCTCCAATATCATTTCTCTGTAAATTATTAATCCGTTGCAGGGTTCACCATTCAATAATATACAGTTAGATTATAAGTTTTTGATGAGGTTAGATATATTTTTAGTGGCCTAATAATTATAAACCAGTGTTAACTATGTAGCTTTTTTTGGATTTTTATTCAGCTTCATTTTCCATAATCAATAATTATTATCCATAAATCTACGAAAGATATACGTATTCTAACCTGTGATCGTTTAGTTCGTTGATCGTTCAAACGATAGTTGGTCTTGATGTTTTTAGATTGTGTAGGTAGGTACCTATGCTGATTAAAGAGCTTAGAGAGTCGACATTATTAAATCGTTTTTATTGTCGTTAGCCGGAATGCTTTGATGGTGGGATTTGAGCGTATTTCTAAGGCTTTTACTTGGAAAATACTACAGACACAGTTTGTTTGAAATTTAATACTCCTATTGCTTGATATCATGCCCATATTATAGTCCTGACTTTTGTCCGAGTTTTCATGCATCGTATACGCATGTTTGTAATCCAGGAATGAGTGAAGTAATTCACGAAAAAAGCTTAAATAAATATTTTTCTCGTGATATTTGTATTGTTAGATACTCTAGATGTGCTTAAGTTAATTAGGTCTTAGTTAAATTACCAAGAAAGTATTTTTAATTTGAAATGTTTGATTATCTTTTTAATTACCTACGTTGGCTAAAACAATAACTTGGTGTGTAACGTGTACAATGCAAACTGAAATTAAGCTAAACTGATTTTATGATTTTATCATGATAAAATAGGTTTATGCATAAACTATAGGTACTCTCTAGTTTTTGACATTTCTAACACGTATTTGGTTTCAAGTAGTTTTCTACTCAATATGAAGTTGTACTAGCATGACACGATGTCTTTGTCTTACATACGTATATATAACACATTTATATACTGGATTTCCATTATAGTTGATATTAAAGCAAATATAATAGTCATATTATTATTTGTAGCTGAAAATATAAACTGCTCTTGTGGAATTATTTTCATATATTTATTTCAAAACAAGTGTTAAATTAATTTAAAAAAATTAATTAATTACTTAAGTGCGTACTTATATAAGTCATCTAAAAATACAATTTGAATAAAAACTCTTTGCTCAATTGTTACAGGTTACATTATCTTTAATTTTAGAATTTAGTTTATTATAGACAACAAAAAAATAATATTGTATTCTTCGTGAAAAGTTCTTATTCTTAAATCAGTTGTTTTTTCAATAGTAGTTTGATAGTTTGGCCAGTCAGCAAAATGTTTTAACATAAACTTATTAACTTTTATTGATTCAATTCAGTATACATAATTTTATCATTAAAATTATGTATAGATTATTACTTAAGTTGTTTTTGCCAAAAAAAATCTTTCAGTTATGTTCTGTACTATAATAATTATGCAGCTCAAGAATTATATTAAGAATTATTAATACTAGCTCGTTATTATAATGGAGTTGAAGTCTCTTATAAATTGCCGTATTTTATCATTAGCTGGATAACCAAACATTAAAATAACTTTTTTTTTAATTATCGAATTTAAAATTTTAATTATAGCCGCTATAAGTCTTAAAAATTATATTTTTAGTTGCTCTGAATGCCATAATTCAAAACCAGAAATATACATGAATAAAATATTAAGTACTTTATATTCTAAATAATGTGTCTAATTAAAATTTTAATCAGTAATATTTAAATAATCTATGTATTTTTTTTTAATATTGAGTATTTATTCATGATATATCATTCTTTATTATACTGTTAGTGTACATTTTTATACAAAAAAAAAACATAAGTTTTCTTTTAAACCTATAAAAAACAACTTTAATATTCTATGCTTGGCTATGATTATTATGTGTAATTTTTCATAAGAAAGGTTACGTTATTACAGTACACCATTTAATATTTTATAGACTTTTAAATTTTAATCCTCCAACCATTATCGTAAATTGTTTTCCTAACAAACACATTTATCGATACTTATAGTGATAATTATAATATTTAAATTTCTGCAAATATATGCGTGACGCCTCTACGTCAAATTTATGAGACACCACCCGCCTTCCATTGACGTGACTAAGTTTTTTATTTTTCTTTATGGTTGAAATGAACATATTATGCATTGGGTGTAAACCCATTATATGCAATAAATAAATATAAATGTTCTATTTCAATAGGATACATCAATACTCGATTTATAACTATAATAGCGCGGATTGTGACAAAACATTCAAGAATATATGTTTAGAAGTTGCTGCCCGCGCATTTATTGTCTCTGCCTCACACACGTAGGGCTTAAAAATGTTTCACGTACTATAGTTTCAATAGTGTGCTATTAGTTTTAATAAAGTATATATATTATAAAGTAAATTCAATTTACTAAATTGCAAACCTATTATCAAACTCTTAGGTAGAATCTGTGCTTTAACCACATACCCATATCGGCCATATCTCCACATGAGTCGCATCCTCTTACATCATACTCGTCAACAACAAACATCAAACTTTTATGCATATTTTGTGTTTTATTCATATACTAAGCAGTAAAATATATCGCATTTCGCTATGTGCGTGCTAAATGTAGCGAATAGCTCTCAATTGATGTACTCCAAGTTGAGTGAAAGCTCTTCCTGTAAATAACACGCTGTGCTGTGATGCTCGCCGTGTCAGCTTCAATAAAGAATTCCAGTTTTCAGAAATATTTTCGTTATACTCTTGTTCCGGCAACAGACACAATTTTAAATAAAAAAATTTTCGGAAATAATCCAACCTGCCAAAATCAATTCATCCGATATACCCATATATTATTTTTCTTTCTTCCATACCCTCCATACAATTTTTTTCTGAGAGGTTCGCATTCCATAATCACACATCTGTATATCGTTCTTTATTCCATCTCAATACAATAGAATTACAGGTACTATTATAGTATTATATCCCTTTGATCTGTAAAACATAATTAAGCCTCAATTACCTCATATGCGTATTTTTTACACATCAACTTATGTGGGATGTAACGGTTCGAGTTTTAACCTAAATCAATGCATTATTTGTGTAACGTGACGACCTATACTGAACCTATACTTAAATGTTGTGTATAGATTTTATAGGTTTATACGAGAAAAAAATACCAAGAGCGACATTTTACTATTGTTATGTACATTGACTATACATAATATAATTTCGTAAATAGCAGCCATACAGGAACATAATATTAGTTTTTACAGTCAAAATATATTTTACGAAAAAAATAGTTTTTACGCGTACCTAGCAAATTATTGAACGTTTAATATTTTATTCGTGTACTTAAGTAATTTTACTTATAATCTATATAATATTGGTATAGATCAATCGAGATATCTATACGGAAATACAACTCAAATAAAGAAATATCAATGATGTAAATTATTACCTAAATTGCGTGAAAATAAATTAAGGAAACAAAATATAACTGTAAAAGAGATAGGTACAATAATACGTACATTATATTGAATGGAGTAAATTGAGCTGCAATAATTTGTTGAGATAATTTTTGGTCGCAAACAGATGGGTTCAAAAATAAAATGGTCATAAAAATTTTTTTTTTTTTTATTAGGAAAGAGCCCTCGGCAGCATAGGCCATTGGGCTTACAAAATATGAATAGCTTAGATTAAATATTTACAGTAAGAAACGTACACGAGAGAACTTAATTCTAGATTTTGGATTGAAGGTTTGCTGTTGTGATGAATTGGATGATGTCTGTTATGGCCTTGGGATGATTTTGAAGTATTTCGGAGAGTGATTGGTCATAAAAATTATTTGAATGCAATGAGTTGATATTATATGTGTTACATATAAGTTGGAGATTTTATGGACTTTTGTTCGTTGTGTTCATTATTCTACAACACTTGGAATTGTGTTATACTATTATGTTTCAAGCAGATAGCTAATTTTGTTTCCAATCACATTATTGAATATTTATTTTAAACCATAAACATCTAAAGAAGTTGTTGCATAATAATTATTATTGTATGCAAATACCAGTTTATCAATGCATTCTGAAATAATAAATTAAAATAAATTTTTGTAGGTGGTTTTACTATTGTCAAAAATAAAACAAAGTTAAACGATTTTACAATTATTTAAATTAAAAAAGAAAAAATAAGACCCTTAGTTTGAAAATCAACTTAGTTTAGAATATATTCTTAGTAATAAAAGCAAAAAAATTTTAATTTTTTGTACATAACATTTGTATTTTTAATTTTATTCTAATGAATGCATTAAAATACATTATTTGATGACATTGGTTTTCATTTTTTCAATATTGTAAATAATATTTGTGACTTAATCGAGTACGTTTTTGATTTAAATTTATGCGTACTCACTTGATTTTTGTCAATTTTTGTGTTATGTACGTTAAAAATTGCAGTTAACTGAGTTAATAAATCATGAAATAAAAAATAGCACACTTTTAAAATGGTTATGCTTGCGTTTCTTACTGAGTTCAAGCTTGTAGATTATTGGAGTGCTAATTTCCGTCTTAAGAAATTACGCAATATTGTGCTAGATGAATCCGTTTAAATTATACAAATAGTATTTATTCTTAAGTATTAAAGTCGAATCCAGTATTGATAATGAAAGGATAACTTTAAGCTAAAAAATTTGCAAGCGTGGAAAAATATAAATTATTACTTTATATTGAATTTCTAGTGGATTAAGGTAAAACAATTAAGATAAATTTATTTTCCCTCGTAAAGTTTTCTAAAGACATATATCTCTATTTAGTCTGGTTTCTCTCATAATTTTTAGATGGTGAGCATCTGTTTTGCGGTTTTTATTTTTTTAACCATATTATTGTGGCACCTTAAAATGTTCTATAAGTGTTATACGTGAAATTAAACCAAGTGGTACATTACGTATGTCAAATTTCAATTATATATTGTCGAAAATTCAATTTTTGAATAGTCACATTGAAAATTCATGAATTCAAAATATGTGTTGCAGAGTAAAAATAACAAATAATTTTTAAATTGTATTTGTAATTGATATACTGGTTTCGTGATCAACATTATCTGTATCAAAATACTATTAAACTATTTTCAGCCTTCATGATTTGTTACTTTTATTATTATTTTGCAAGATTAGATAAAAATATTAATATACTTTTAAACTCCACAACTATATAATTATTTATTGTGCAAATGTTTTGTTTATCTTTATCTATAACTTTCGTTCACGTAACTATGGAAATTTATATCGTTATAAAAGCTTCTGAGTGAATATTTGATTGAGTGATATTGACATATTATCTTTAATCGGCGGGTTAAATCTTTAATTATACCATAATCGTGAAAAAGCTATAAAAAGTATTTTTAACATTTACCTTTATATTTTGTATTAGCCGTATAACCTGACTGACTTAGACCAGGAAAAAACGAACAAACACTGCACTATAAAGGCGTATCTCGGTTTTAGTGCACCTCAGTAGTTCACGGGTTGCAATTATTCAGCATCGTTGTACTTACCTAGCTTTGTGAACTAATTTGATTGAGGTGGGTAACCGCCTGCGGCGTATTGGATGTAGCTCTTGGCATATTTCCGAACGTGGCTTTGAAATTATCGTCAAAAGGAGTTTTTGAGTACATAATCTACAAACATACTTTATTAAAATATTAACTTAATTTACTTATGTTAATTATTATGTAAATACTTAACATTATAAACACCTCTATACTATTTCTATAAATGCCCATTTGAGCGTAAGAAGCTAAATAAAATAAAATTTAAATGTATATAGGTATAATATGTTTTATAGATTTTATAAAATTATTTTTTGTTCTTGTAGCCAAAGGCATCGTCTTATGTATTATATTTTATTAAAAATATATTCGATTTAAGTGATCCGAAACGAAATTCTCCCGAGTAATAGTAATAGTAATAGTAATTCTCCTATAGTAATATACGTTAGTATTGAGAAATGAACTCCTTCTGAGTTTCAATAGATATATGTGTTTAACGTTTGGTACCGTTAGAATATTAGGAAAGTGGATCTGTAATATCACCTATTCATCACCAAATAAATAAATGTGGCAAAAAAAAAATAAAAGTAATTCCTCGTGAGAATTAAAAACTGTGATTATCAAAGCTCAATATAATTTTCAAATATTTATTAAAATTATACTTATTAATTCAATAATAAGACAATCCATTCGGCAGAATGATACGCTGATATGGCCACATACTGTTTTTTTTTTTTGCCGTGTCTTTATCTAAGAATATTCGAACGGGGAACCTGCACTTCTATCAGACTTATCCTACCAATAAAGAATGAAAGTGGTGAGTCCACTAGAAAAAATAAAGAATACTATGAATCTCACGGTTTATCACATCTTAAATAAAATATAATATGGGTAGGTATTTCAGGTGACAGGTATACAGAAACGGACTTAAGTATTTAGGAGTGTTGTCCATTCACATTTAATTTTTAATTTTTTGTTTACCATACAAAACTTTTTTGTGTTTTTGGTTTTATATTACAAAGTCAACTTTTTTTCTATACATTATAATATGTTATACATATACTAAATAATAATTCAAAACTCTAAGACTTAAATTTTTAAGTTTATAGTTAACTAGAAAATCTTAAAATATACGAATAATTATTATTATTATTACTGTTTTATTGATCTTGAAATCTAAATCATTAAATAACTTGCACTTCGACATATGTGGCCATCAGCAATAAATTTAATATCATGAAACAAAAATAAACATTTATAAATGAAGAATAAATTATAGTTGTTAGTTTTGAAATCTTATATTAATTATAGAATTTGTGATACTTTGAAAAAATGTATAGTACTATTACTTCGTTTTCTGGATTTGAACAAAGACTTGTTCCGATGTCATGATGGGTTATGTTTTGTTATTCTCTTAGTTTTTCATATATTTTGCATTCTATAAAGATGTGTTTGATTGTGATTTTGGTGACAAGCATTGGCATGTTGGTCGGTCGCCTATAAGGCGATCAAATATCCGTGTTTCAATCATGTGTTTTCAATTCTGGCTCAATTCAGTTTTTTATCGTTTGCGATACTTATGTTTGGGTTTCTTTTCCATCTTTTTACTATTATTTTGTTTAATTTGGTGCGGTTTGTTTGGACGCTCCATATGTTTTTCCATAAGGAGATTTTTTCTTGCATAATTATTAATTATAATATAAGTAATCAGGATTTACTAAAAAATGATATCCATTTTATAACCATAATTATTTTTATATACAGGTGTCCCGCGAGGATTTACCCATTGCGATATCTCACGAAATAATGGAAATATTAAAATTCTGGTTTTATAATAAGATTCAGAGGGATAGAGGGATAAGAACTACAATTATTTCATTTTTAAATTTATTTTAATGTTTTGGTTCAAAATGTAAAAAATATATTTTTATATTTAATTATTTCCAAAAAAATTAAAGATAGCCATTTTGTAGGGTTTATTTTTCTGAAAATATTGACGTTTCAAAATTTTATTTTCATCAATTTCCTATTTTTTCTAGTTTTGAAGAAATAAAATATGATTATAGTTTATAACTATTATAGGAACACGGAAGGTATTCGGCCGGCCCTATGGGAATGCGCGCGGCGCGGCGGGTCACATGTTTGATAACATTACGGTGTTAAATAATTCGCAATTTTTCTCGAAATTAGAAAAGTATTAAAAAATCAGGAAATTAATGAAAATAAAATTTTGAAACGTTAATATCTTCAGAAAAATAAACTCTACAAAATGGCTATCTTTAATTTTTTTGGAAATAATTAAATATAAAAATATATTTTTTAACTTCTTTGCTAAAACATTAAAATATGAAACAAATGTAGTTCTTATCCCTGTGAGTCTTATTACAAAACCAGAATTTGGATATCACCATTATTTCGGGAGATATTGCAATGGGTAAATCCTCACGGAACACCCTGTATAGTCGAGCCTTGACAATTTGAACCTTTACAACTCGAAAACTTTGATATCTCGATTTTTTTTAGTGCCCCTTTTAAAGTGTTTTTAAGTTTTGTTTGAGGTATGTAACTCAAAAAATACATAAACCGAATTTATTTTTATTCCCCTTGAGATTTGAGTTGCCGAGACTCGACTATATTATACACATATCATATATTGTTCATTTATACGTTATAGTAGGTATAGGTTTTAACTTAGATTAAAATGTAAATCTGTAAATATAGGTAATAAGTAGAAATTAAGCAAGTATGTAAGAAATTAATAATACAAAAAAAAAGTAAGTATAGTTATCAGTCATTGCTTTTTTCACAAATTAAATTATCATTATGTTTTTAATGTACCTATATTATTAGTGATCTGCACAATATGGGCTTTACCGTCTCAATATTTTTATTTGTATTTATTTAGATAAACGACTAGTAATTTGCCAGAGTGCCGAATAATATGGTTCATAAAATAATGCAATTACATTTCATAAGATAGAATGATAACATAAACAAATCTTTAAAATAGTTCTATAATATTATTTTCTTCGGGAATATCGTAACAGATAAACCAAATAATACCTACGCACATTAATATCGATTTTAATAATTACATAATAGTAATAAAGATTTCTAGTGTTTTAATATTTACTTACTGCATGTTTGTGTGTGTATGTCTTGACGAAACAATAGCTCAACGACGTTGCTATAATATTCGAATAATTGACAGTTTATATTCTCATATTATGCTTAAACTATGATGCAATAACAATGTGCGCTTCAAAATATAGCCAGTCTTTGTTGTGGAGGACTCAGGTACGATGTTTTCCAGCAGCTTCGTGAGATTATCAGTAATTATGTTTGCATGTACCTATACTGGATTCCCGTAAAACTTAATAATATGGGCAATTCGTTTTACACAACAGTTCACATACCCTCAGTCTCGTTGGAATGTCCCATCAAGTTTTTTTGTTTCACACCACTATGATAGTGAATTACTTAAATCCTTTTCAAGATATTCACGAGATGACATACATCGACCGTAGCTTTTTTTTACTTCTAAATCGTAGGTTGATGATATTATATTAATGTTTCGATGAATCCATATTGAACTATCTAGAAATGTATATCTATAACTATAACGTTGATATTTAATTAAACATAATACTGTCGTATCAGAGGTATGTTTAACAATATTTTACAGTTTTTAGAGTAAATTTTATAAGCGAAATTGAAAATATACGGATAATAACAAAAATTCACTGTAGAAATATAATATTTTAACTAAATACTAGGTATTTATTGTATGTTATATATATGTAAATAATATTATATTCTCATATTTATTTGATGTTGAGAAGTGTTATAAATTAATATTGATGAAAACATACATAAATTCCACTACCTATAAGAAACTGTTTTGTTATCCTATATAAACCTCATCCTCAAGTATCACATTAAATAATAATTGTAAACATAAATAAATAAAGATAAAAAATAAATGTTAGTAAATTTGAAGGGCTTTTTTTTTCTTTCTCCTATGCACTGCGGCCCGCTAGATTTTAAAGCACTTAAAAGTGGCCCGCTAGTTATTTTGAGTTGTCCATCCCTACTATATAGTATAGTCGCATAGGTTATATTATTTATTCAATAATTTTAAAGTAATTTATTCAATTTTAAAAGTATTGATTTTATGCTAATTATGTATATTACATATACTTACCAGTTAGATACCTACCACTAACCTATTGGTTATATTCATATTCATTTATTCGGTTTGTCAGTGTTTACTATTTACTTAAAAGTTAAATAAAATTTTTAGATCTATAATATTATACTATAATAATAAATTTATAATAATGGCGCTATTTTTATCAAAAATTACTTTAACTTATTGTAATATATCACTACAAAAAAATAAATATATATTATATAATTACTATAAAAATCGTAATAAAAATAAAAATAGAGGCACGTTTTTGTAAACCTTAACTTTTCATAATCATAATATGTAAATAAAATGTATAATTAATAATTTAAAATTAAGTTAACTCACAAGTAACAACACATTTCTATTTTTTTTTTATCTTTTTAAATCTTGTTTTATCCACTATCATATATAATGTTATATTTAATGCACGACTACGTGTTCAAAGGCAAAAATGTCCCTTCAAACTAGTCTTTCTTTTAAGTGCACTAAAGACTTGTGTTGGAAAATTGTATACGTGAGCATCAACAAATGTGGTCTTAAACGATTTTCTTCTCGGTTGGATGTCATAATAACATTATTGTCCGTCATATTTCATTACGCGAGATTTATGAAGAAAATCTCGATGTTTTCCACTGACGATGTTTTATTATGGTTCACATTTTTAACATTGTTACACGGTGTAATTTTTTCCAGTGCTTGAATTTAACACGTCTAAATGATAATATATGACGCATTATATTTTAAAGAACATATTAGTGGCATATGTAAATAAAAAGTGGTTAATAATTTAGATCAATATACCTATAATTCATTTTCAAGGTTTTACAAGTTTATTATACAACTTAATTCTAAAATATTCGTAGTAAATGTACCTACTAAATAGGTAAAACAGTTTTAAGTTTAGTTTATACGATAGTAATTAAAGATCAAAGATCAAATAGTTTTGAAATATATATCATTATTCATGTAATTATCTACCTGTGATTATATATTTAATTACTCATCTTCTGAAGGTTTTTTCGATTCAAATTTATTTATACTTAGTACCTATAAGTATAATTAACAATTTATTGTAATTTGTGTTAAAAACAGAATACACATTACTTATATACTGCATATTTCGGGGGGAGGGGGTAGTCCGGGTCTCGAACCCCCCAGAAAAAAAGGTTAAAAGTCATAAATAACTACGCAGGTACCGAGAAAGATTAATTTATATCACGTGTTTTTATTATATGTTTTTTTATAATATAATAAACTTATACTTAATATTAAGATCGACACCCCCCCCCTCCACAAAAAAATTAAAATATGCCTCTGAATATACTTATTTATATGAGTACAGAGAGTGCCTATTCAATTCTGTACATTAGATACAATACAAATATTAGTGGTACACCGCCTGAAATTAATTTAAAATATGGATAAAAATATAACTTGGTTGTAGACATATTATGATGTTAATATTTATTGAATAACGAAAATAATTTATTTAATAATAATTGGGCAAAACGGAGAACAAATAATTATATGTTTTCAAACATTTCATGTTAAATGGATAATATTTTAGTTATTTTGAACTTAAACAATAACTATTATTCATATTATTACTACGTAATATGTATGACACTGTATGGATGTTATATAGAATATAGATGACAACAATAAACTTTAGTGGTCCAAAACTCTTATTATACATGACACCTAAATATGTTGTTATTTAATGTTTATAATTATTAAGTAAATTTTGTTAAATGTTAATTAAATGGTGAATTAATATTATACCTTTGTAATATTCTATTCCTACTTCACAAATACCTAAGCATATATTTTTTCATAGGTTAGGTTAGGTAGTTCTTCATTGTAGTTAAAGAAAATAATCTTTAAAATTAAGATCAATTATGTGCACGTTTGATATTAGGCTAGAAGTTACGTTCCCTAATATATGCTCAAACAACAAAAAATACAGTCACACATTTACCCATATCACTAAATGCATGACTATATTATAGACATTTATAAATAGATAGATATTATGATCACATCGACACGAACGCATGTACAGTATAATGAATATACTAAAAAGTAAAAATATTAGGTATTGTTCGTTATTTCGTTGCTATAACAACATTATTTGTTTTTATCCATTTTTTTTTTTAATTTTATATTATCGGATTTATAGATAAAATCCCCCTATAAACTTTTATGAACTATCTTACTATAGAATAGTTTTCACTATTTCCATAATTTTGGAAAATGATTGTTTCGTTTAAATTTGAGTTTTAGACGCTTTTAAAAAAAAATGTACCTATAGGTACTAATATGTATTTTTGATGTTTTTAAATTGCTTAGTGTAACAAATCTATAAGAAGAACGATGTATATAATGTTATTATCAAGCATTTGACAGAGTATAAAAATGAAAATTTTTTATCAATTTTAATAGAAAAAAAACAACTGTTCATAATTTTTAAATATCTATGAAAAAGTTGAAATATTTTGAAAATTATTTCATGTATCAAAATAATAACACAAAATATTAAAATCCAAAGTTTTTCGTATTTTTTTGTTTTTTTTTGTTTTCCCCATATTACTATTAGATAATAAAGTACATAAGATAACTAACCTTTGACTATACGAACTCCAAATTACTCAGCCAGCTAGATCCAATCTGTTGCCAGAAACTACACTCAATGTCAAAGATCTGAGTGTTTTTTCAACATTTTAATGGTGTTTTCGGTTACATCATTGTAGAAAAGCTGATCGTTCAGATTCTATGTACCTATATAATAACATTTAGTAACCAATCGATTTTCCTGATAAGTTTTGTGGTAGATAATATTTATTGGTTAATATTGGTTAACTGTGTTCAATATTTGTGTCGCTATAATTACTCTGCAATACAACTCAGGCAGGTATGCATATTGCATGAGCAATTGAGTTCTTTTTTTTTATTTGAAATTTTGAAATTGAAAATAGCCACCACAACAAAGATTATTGGCTTAAAATAAAGAGAAAAATAAAATACGTGTCTTCATTCAAGTACATATCTAGATTTATATAAATTAGTTAATTTTTAGTATTTCATTATTTTTTCAACGTTGTCTTGATCTGGGCCAAGTGCTTCATGGAGGTTTTCGGCAATTGAGTTCTGTAATGGATTTTAATAATTCGCTCACAGTATCGAGTAGTGTTGTTCGATGTATTGAGTTGTATTTCTGCTTTCTTATTTCCTTTTATTCTTCATTATTTTATTTCTTTATTGTTTTCTACTTATTTAATATTTCAATTTCCAAAACTGCTAATTTATTTTTTGTAAGACAAAAGGATGTGCTCTCACGTCCCTTTTAAATGCTTGTTATAAATATAAATCGGAAAACGGTCGAAAACCTAACCTAACTACTCGATCGGCGAACTGCAGTTAAAACCATTTTACCAATATAGCTGCCAATGAGATAATAAGTTATCAACTGTCAATTGAGAATATTTCCTCGTACACATAACATGTCTGCCGAGACGTGCCTAATGTTTATATAGAAAACAGAAGATGTAGTTGGAAATATAAGATGAAAATATTAAATACATTTTTAAAGTACACTATAAATTGTATTGCTGGTTCCCGGTTTCTTTTTACTTATATTTGACGAAAATTAATTATGTAGGTATTACAAGGTAACACTTGAAATATTATAATTAATTTATACGTTATTTATTATCATGTAAAAAATATTTTTAACGATTAATACTAAAAACGTGTTCGTGGTTGTGGAAGTTGTTTTATTAAATATATTTAAAAAAAATAACACAGCTTCAATAATTTTAAATAAGTGTAATATCTAAATTCTAAGTATTGTTACTATACCGTGTGTTCAATTTTAAAGGTAACAGGAAATATTTCGATCGTGTGACCTTGAATTTGATTCGGGGTTTTTATACTGCATATAGGACTTATAAATACATATTTTTTTAATAAATTCAAATTTTTAATTTTTTTTTATCAGCGCATGCGCAGTAAAATAAAAATTTCTTAAATAGCAACCACTACTTTGGAGACCGGATTTCGATTTCTTTATTTTTTCTGAACAACTTTGATCTTTACAGTTTGTTGATATCTTCAAAATTGCCATTTTTATGACGGTCGGAAGTTTTAAAATAGTTAATTCGTAAATATCGCATTTTTCAACGGTCTATCTTAATTTATAGGTATTTATAGGTATTATTATAACAGTTTATTTTTATTAAAACTACTAAATGATCTACTACTATTATCTTAATTTGTTTTTAATAGTATTAAGATAGACCGTTGAAAAATGCGATATTTACGAATTACTATTTTAAAACTTCCGACCGTCATAAAAATGGCAATTTTGAAGATATCAACAAACTGTAAAGATCAAAGTTGTTCAGAAAAAATAAAGAAATCGAAATCCGGTCTCCAAAGTAGTGGTTGCTATTTAAGAAATTTTTATTTTACTGCGCATGCGCTGATAAAAAAAAATTAAAAATTTGAATTTATTAAAAAAATATGTATTTATAAGTCCTATATGCAGTATAAAAACCCCGAATCAAATTCAAGGTCACACGATCGAAATATTTCCTGTTACCTTTAAAATTGAACACACGGTATATCCATATATTACGAATAGTGAACCTTTCCTACGTATATGTATCTTTAGGTGGCTTATATTATAAGTTGGCAATATTTAATCAATACTATTCTATTTTTACAGAAAATTAGATAGGTACTCCATTGATATAAAAAACTAATTTTAAAATACCAAAATTTGAATTATTTGTACTAACTGCAGTTTAGTCTGTGGTACAATACTAAAAAGGAACGATAACGTAATCAAATGTAATTGTTTATCATAACATTAATTAAAATTATGACTATACAATATATATGAGTACTATAAAATAATAATTATATTTATTCAAGTACATCATAATGATAAAAAAAAAACCGTTATTATTTGTGTAGATGAAACTTAATTATAATTTCAAATGTATAAAAAGTACAATAAAAAATTATTATTATACATTTATGAGCTGTATTAATATCATACTTTATCATTGTACAAATTTCAACTATTTTCATTCCATTTTATAAATAATGTGACGAATAACGATAAACAGCTAAAACATAGGACAATAAAACGTTGAGAATTATGGTATCACGACCCTATATTAACTTAAGTTGGAGTTTTTATAGTTTGGAATTTTTCGTGCTGTTTTATATGTACCTACACAAGTTTAATTAAGATACATAATAGTTTTCATGATTATTAATAATAATAAATAAGGTGGTCAAATAGGAACCGCTCTGTAATAGTGTTGATCACTGTAATAATTACTAGGGCTGGGATTTATATGTAATAAAAAACCAAAAATATGTACATATATGTGTAATTAAAATTGCCAAAATATGTAGTATAAAAAAAAAAATATGTACCAACTAAGAAACTGGCTAACATACAATTTATTGTTTTTATGTGTAATTAATTTAATTTAAAAAATATAATAATTTGTGGTAAAAAATATGTTGTTAAATTGAAATACAATATTGATGTTTAACCAATTTAAAGTGAAACAATGACAAAATATATGTATTGTTTTAAATTTTCAAAATTAAATGTACGTTAGGTGAAGATGTTTTCATAACCACGCGAACATAAGAACTGGTAGTCTGATAGGTACTTTTGTAAATTCGTAAATATATTTTGTATAATCTAATATCATTAAGGTATGGTTATCGAACAGAAACAGATAAGATAAACTAAAATCAAGTTATTAATATTTATTTTAACCTACTTATCTGGTATATACATTATTATATACTTACAATTTGCCGAGTACCATTATCGAAATGTAAAATATTACTAAACCACCGAAATTGTCAAAATTTACGAAATATGTAAAAAAAGCGAGAATTTTACAAAGTATGTAAAAATATGTATTTATGACGAAATATTATGTAAAAATTTGTAAAATAAAATATGTCTTATTTTATTGCAAATTACATGAAACGAATTTATCTTTTGCAATAATTAATTTATCATGTTTTACTAAAAATATGTATTTACATACAAATCCCAGCCCTAATAATAACTAATAGATGAGTTAAATTTTAATTTGATGATTCATGAAAAAATGAAAAACGATTTTAAGCGAAGATGGTGTGTCAGTCTATATTAGTATTATAGACTGTGTGAATTTAAATTGTATGAAAGTATTGCTATTAAAGTAATGTTTTAAAATTAAATTAATTTTTGCCGAAAAAAATTTCATT